>NC_083716.1:157694137-157999866 GCF_028564815.1 Eubalaena glacialis | reverse complement strand
AACACAACATTGTAAATCAACTATAGTCCAATACAAAATAAAAATTTAAAAAGAGTATGTAAAGTTAAAAAAAGAAAAAAAGTATGCAAGAACAAATATATACATGGAGGAATCAGAAAACATCTTAAAAATAAGAGTTTAAAATTGACAAAGAAATACTGAATAAACAACACCTATAAAAATAAAAAGAAAATACAAAACAAAATCAAAAGAAAAGACAAGAGTAGATGTTTATGGAAAAATACAACAAAAATTCTTGGAGATGAAAATATGTTAGTTGAAAAAGAAAATCCTAGCATACAGTAGAAATTCTAGACTGGATATAGTAGAAAAGACAGTAAACTGGAAAACAGGATTAAGGAATTCACAAAGAGTGAGATACAGAGATACAGAGAGGTGAAAATTGTGAAACAGCTACTAACAGTCATGGAGAAAACAGGCTTTAACATATATCAAAACAGATATTTCAGAAATAGAATATAAAAGGCATGGCAGATAAGCAATGGTTAGACATGTGTCTGAGATATTTCTGGTACTAAAGATCAATGTGATATCTAAGATCAAACGCATCATCACCATTAAATCTACAGAAAGATACATGAAAATAAATCCACACCTCAACCCCCACATAGAGCGAATGTAAAAATCAAGGTGGATAAGAAAATCTTAATACTGTTAGAGAGAAACAAGATTAGCTGTAAAGTAATAATAATTAAATAGCAGACTTCTTATTGTATCCAAAGATCCTGGAAAATATTAGAGGAATATCTTCAAAGTATTGAGGGAAAAACAACTACAACCTAAACATTTAAAACTACCTACCATTAAGTAGTAAGGCCAAAATAAAGGTATTTCTAGGCCTATAAGATCTAGTTTACCTGCTAGACATGTTTGTTGAAATAGCTACTTCTTAAAGCAAGGAAAAAACTGAACATTGAGGGAAAGCATGGGACATAAGACATAACTCTGAGCACAGAAATCAAATTAATATTTTTAAAAATAAAACCAACAAAACATAAAGGTATTATTACAATTCTAGAAAAAATTATTAAGAAAGGTGGGAGATAAACCATGCAAAGATTGCTTAGGGAGAGGATAGAATAAATGATTTTAAAATTTACGAGAAAATACGATAGTACTTACGTATATTAAAATTTATGGGTAATGATTAAAAAGATCAAAATATAAAGTTACAGCTTCCAAACCAGCAGAGGAGAAAAAAAAAGCAGAAAAGAATATAAGTTCAACAGATAGCATGAAAGGAGGAAAAAAGGAAAGAAAAATTAAACAAAACCAAAATAAAATGGTAAAAATGAGTCAAATGTGTCTATGTCTACAATAAATACAAATGCGTTAAATTAACTTCTTAAAAAATAATATGAGAATGGAATTAGAGAAATGAATCCAGCTTTATGATGCTCAGATGAGACACACCTAGAACCAAATGATTCAGTGGTATAAAAACAAAGAAAAATGGAAAAGATATTCCAGGCAGTACTAGTACTTCTTTTGGCTAAGAGGTAAGAATGTACAAGATTTGAACAACAGAATTAATAAGTTTTTCTAGCAGCTGTATATAGAACACAGCACCAAAAAATAGAGAATTCCTTTCAAGTACATGAGGCCATTGATGAAAAATGAGGACATAATAAACTTCAAAATAAGCCTCAATAAGTATCAAAGATTCAGAATCATATAGACCAGTAGTCTGATCATAATGAACTACTGATCCATGTAAAAATACAGATAAATTTCAAGTGTATTACATTAAGTGAAAGAAGACAAAAAAGGCTACACATGGTATGATTATATTTATATGACAATCTGGAAGAGACACAACTATAGGGACAGAAAACAAACCATTGGTTTCCAAGGACTGGAGTTGAGGAGAGGGATAGACTACAAAAGGGCACAAAGAAATCCTTGTGGGTGATGGAGGTTCTATAACCTCACTATGGTGCTGGGTAAATGAATATGTACATTTACGAAAGCTCAGAACTGTACACTAAAAAGGTAATTTTACTTTGTGCAACTTATACCCTAATTAACCTGATTTCGAAACCCTGCTTAATTAATTAAAACAGTAATAAAGGTATCACTTCAGATGCATTTATTAAATTAGAAAAAGCTTAAAAATCAATCAAATGTTTCAATCAAAGAAGTGAGAAAAAAAGAGTAAATATAAGTAAGAAGGGGACTTCCCTGGAGGTCCAGTGGTTAAGACTCTGCGCTTCCAATGTAGGGGGCAAGGGTTTGACCCCCTGGTCAGGGAACTAAGGTTCTGAATGCCGCATGACACGGCCTTAAAAAAAAAAAAAGGAAGGAAGAAGGAGGGAAATGATAAAGATAACAATGTAAACCAATCTCTAGCCAGACTGATGAATAGAGCAAACAAAAGACATTATGAATGAGAAGGGGACACTATCACAGATAAGGTAGATACGAAAAATAACAAAATATTAAAAACTTTAGGACATATTTGCTAGTGTGGAGGAATTGAACAATTTATGCCTGTTTGCCTGTTTTTTTAATCTGACAGAATTCAAGTAAAGGGGTAGGTTTTACAAAATGCTTCATAGTGGCATACTAAAATCAAACTTTAACGATCTATATTCCTCCTGAGGTCTCACTAGGAATCTTTTCCCTATTACGCAAATCTTATGCATCTTTTCAGTCCCAAGGCTCTGCACTTTCCATAAGTTCTTCCCATTTCTCATAGCTGCTCTCTAATTGCCTTCTCTACATGATTATTGTCCATTCAACCAGACTTTACACTCTGTATTCTCAGATGGGCTTAACAAAATGCTCTATAAATACTGTGAATAACAACTGAAAATTGTTCCTGAAGAATGATGTTGAAGAAAGGAAGACACAATTGTTTTCTGAAGTTATAGAGCCAAGAGTAAATCAACTGAGTATATTAAAACTAGAAAAAGACAAACTTTCCCTTTCCTCTTCCCTGGGTTTTAAGTTTTTGAAAGGACTAATACAAGCTTTATCAAATTCTGAACTCCTGATACTGGATACATATACAACTGCTCTTTATGATAAGAAAACAAACAAAAAAAGTCATATATATGAAAAGAAGGTGTTTGTTCTGAAGAGGCAGACTAAATATTTCCCTACAAAACAGATTTATGTCAAGAAACAGCATATCATTTCAAAAAAATCTCCTAGATGGTAACTAAAGTCAATGCATAATCCTCGACTGGAAACCGGACTGGAGAAAAAAATTACTATAATAGGACAGTAGTGAAATAATTGGCAAAATTTGAATATAGACTGTATATTTATATAACAGTACTGCATCAATGTTAAATTTAAATTTTCTGATTTCAATAACTATTTTAAGTCATGTAAAAGAATGTCCCTACTTCAGGAGATATTACTGAAGTAACTATTTAGACAAAAGTCAAGGTCTGTAATTTAATCTCAAATGGTTTAGCCAAATAATGATAAGTGATTCATGGATATGACAAGACATAAACCAAATATGGCAAATGTGAAAAACATTGATCTAGGTGAAGAGTATAATGATATTAATTAAACTATTCTTCCAAATTTTCTGTAGCTTTGAGATTTTTCAAAATAATTTTTTTTAAATAGTCAAATAATAAAGTTAAAAAATAACAATTTTTTAAAAATTAAAAAAAATTTTTTAATTAAAAAAAATTTTTAAATTTGTTTAAAAACAAATATATAACTATCCAAGAAATACTTCAAATTAAAATAGAAAGTTTATAACTATGAAAATTATGAAATCAGTAAATATTGCTTTTAAATAAAAACATGATCACCAAATTTATAAAAAGCAATAAATGCTGCAAGCAGCAAATAGGTGAATTTAGAAGACTGTTTTAGAAGACTCTTCTCCTAGAATTCAAACTAAAAGGGAAAAGAAATAAAAAGCAAAGAGAAAGTGATTCACAGGATATGATGGTTAATTTTATGTCAACTTGGCTGCACTCTAGTGCACAGTGGTCTGATCAAACACCAGTCTAGATATTCCTGTGAAGCTAATTTTTAGATGTAATCAACGTGTAAAATCAATAGATGCTGTACTTCCCTGGTGGTCCAGTGGTTAAGAATCGCCTTCTAATGCTGGGGACGTGCGTTCAGTCTCTGGTGGGGGAACTAAGATCCCACATGCCATGGGGCAACTAACCCATGCACCACAACTACAGGGCCCATGCACTCTAGAGCCTGCATGCCACAACTAGAGAGCCCATGCACTGTAACTACTGAGCCTGTACACTCTGGACCCCATGCGCCGCAACTAAAGAGAAGCCCGCGTGCCGCAATGAAGGATCCCATGTGCCACAACTAAGACCCGACACAGCCAAATTAATTAATTAAAAAAAAATCAATAGATGTTGAGTAAAGCAGTTAACTGGTAATGTGGGTGGGTCTCATCGAATCACTTGAAGGCATTCAGAGGAAAGACTGAGGTCCTCCAAGTAGAAATGAATTCTGTCTACAGACTGGCTTGGGATGCAAGACTGCAACATCAACTTCTGCTGGAATTTTCAGACTGAAATCTGCCTACAGATTTCAGACTTGCCTGCCAGCTGCCACAACTGCACAAACCAATTCCTTAAAATAAATCTTTTTATATACATAAAATAATCTCTTTATATATACAAATATGTATACATTCATACATATGGTATGTATACACATACATACATCCCATTGGTTCTCTGGAGAACCTGCATACAGAGGACAAATCCAGGAGGTCCAATATAATAAGAATTTGAGTGGGAGAAAAGATAGTAGATGGGAGGGGAGCAATAGTCAAATAAATAATACTAGAAATTTTCCTGAGATAAAGGAAAATATGAATTTTCACAATAAAAGAGCTTACTCAAACTTACACAAAGAAGTCTTACTCATAGAAAACCCTGATGATACATTTAAATCTAAAGAATTTAAATAATAAAGGAAAGACAAAACCCTATATGGGTTTCAAGCAGAAAAGACATGTCATCTAAAATGAAATACATCAGATTGACACTAGACTTCTCTCATACCATATGTAATAGAAGGCAGTGGACCATAATCAATTAATTTTTAAAAGTAAAAGATTTCTGCCCAAGAATCTAAAACTAGCCTAGCTCTATCGTTCATTTTCAAAGACACAAAAGTATTTCACAGTCATGCAAGGACTCAGAAACTTACCATCCATCATAAAAACAAATGAATTTAAGAAATGCAAAATATTTAATAATGAAGAAGTATCACCAAAAAACTATTAAAGCTTTGGATTATATGCCCAAGTTAACATGGGTCTAAGCCAAAGAACATGTTAAAATAATCATTTAACAAAATTTAAGTAATGTAAAAAAGATAACATTGATCTAAAGCTAAAAGTCAAGATTACCACCACAAAAAGTGGTATGTGTGCATGTGCACACACACTGGTGTGTGTGTTTGTGGTGAGGGTAAGAATGGGAGGAAGTAAAATGTTAAATTTCTCATTGTACATGAGGGGAACTATTACATAATTTTATTCGTGACCTTGAAAGAAGAATAAAGCACTAGTAGAGTAAAAATATAATGTAAAACTTCCAAGTGGGAACTAGAATAAAGAAAGATCAAGAAAAACTCATCAGATATAGCAAAATATAGGAAGAGAAAAAGAAAAGAGCAAACTAAAAAAAAAAATCCAAAAAGAGATGCA
Source organism: Eubalaena glacialis (assembly GCF_028564815.1). Lineage (NCBI taxonomy): Eukaryota > Metazoa > Chordata > Mammalia > Artiodactyla > Balaenidae > Eubalaena > Eubalaena glacialis. Next base: position 157,994,186 of record NC_083716.1, on the reverse strand, counting down.
AAAATCCTCAACAAAATATCAGCAAACCAAATTCAATACATTAAAAGGGTAATATACCATGATCAAGTGGAATTTATCCTAGGAATGGAAGAATGGTTCAATATCCCCAAGTCAATCAATGTGATACACCACAATAACAAACTGAAGAATAAAAATCATATGATCATCTCAATAGATGTAGAAAAAACTTCTGAAAAAATTCAATATCCATTTATGATAAAAACTCTCAACAAAGTGGGTGTTGAGGGAAATCTACCTCAACGTAGTAAAGGTCATATATGACAGCCCACAGCTAACTCCATACTCAATGGTCAAAAGCTGAAAGTATTTCCTCCAAGAGCAGGAACAAGACAAGGATACTCACCCTAGACACATTATTCAACATTCCAATAGTACTGGAAGTCCTAGTCACAGCAATCAGATAAGAAATAGAAATAATCCCAAATGGAAAGGAAGAAGTAAAACTGTCACTGTTTGCAGATGACATGATACTATACATAGAAAATCCTAAAGATGCCACCAAAAATCTACTAGAGCTAATCAATGGATTTGGTAAAGTTGAAGAATACAAAATTAATATGCACAAATCTGTTGCATTTCTATACACTAACAACAAACTATTGGAAAGAGAAATTAAGGAAATAATTCCATTTACAATTGCATCAAAAAGAATAAAACACCTAGGAATAAATCTGACTAAGGAGGTAAAAGACCTATACTTGGAAAACTGTAAGACACTGATGAAAGAAATTGAAGATGACAAAAACAGATGGGAAGATATACTGTGTTCATAGATTGGAAGGATTAATATTGTTAAAATGTCCATAACTACCCAAGGCAATCTACAGATTCAATGCAATTTCTTTAAAAATACCAATGGCATTTTTCACAGAAGAAATAATTTTAAACTTTGTATGAAAACACAAAAGACCCTGAATAGCCAAAACAGTCTTGAGAAAGAAGAACAAAGCTGGATGTATCATGCTCCCTGATTTCAACTACACTACAAAGCTACAGCCATCAAAACAGTATGGCACTGGCACAATAACAGACACAGAGATAAATGGAACAGAATAGAGAGCCCAGAAATAAACCCACACACTTATGGCCAATGAATCTATGACAGAGGGAGCAAGAATATACATTAGGGAAAAGAGAGCCTCTCCAAAAAATTATAGGCAGTAAGCTCTTTGACATCAGTCTTAGTAATGTTTTTTTGGATATGTCTTCTCAGGCAAGGGAAATAAAAGCAAAAATAAACAAGCAGGAATACATCAAACTAAAAAGCTTTTGCACAGTGAAGGAAACTGTCAACAAAATGAAAAGGTCACCTAGTAAATGGAAGAATGTATTTGCAAACAATATATCTGATGAAGAGTTAATATCCAAAATATACAAAAAACTCATACCACTCAACATCAGAAAAACCAACCACCCAATTATAAAATGGGCAGAGGACCTGAACAGACATCTTTCCAAAGAAGACATACAGATGGCCAACAGGCACAGGAAAAGATGCTCACCATCACTCATCATTAGGGAAATGAAAATCAAAACCACAATGAGACATCACCTCACACCTGTTAGAATGGCTATTTTCAAAAAGACAGCAAATAAGAATCGTTGAGAATGTGGAGAAAAGGGAACTCTCATGTTCTGTTGGTGGGAATGTAAATTGGTGCAGCCACTATGAAAAATAGTATGGAGGTTCCTCAAAAAACTAAAAATGGAACTACCATATTGATCCAGCAATTCCACTTTTGGTTATATATCCAAAGAAAACAAAAACACTAATCCAAAAACTACATGCATCCCAATGTTCACTGCAGCATTATTTACAAAAGCCAAGATATAGAAGCAACCTAAGTGTCCACTGACAGATGAATGGATAAAGTATAATGGAGTATTATTTAGCCATAAAAGGAATGAAATCTTGCCATTTGCAACCACATGGATGGGCACACTTATATGTGAAATCTGAAAAACAAATGAGCAAGCATAACAAAAGAGAAACAGTTATAGATACAGAGAACAATCAGGTGGTTGCCAGAGGGGAGGTGGGGGTGGTGCAGAAGAAATAGGTGAGGGAGATTAAGCAAATGTCCAGTTGCAAAATAAATCAGTCATGGGTATGAAGTGTACAGTGTGGGGAATATAATCAACAACTATGAAATATCTTTGTATGGTGACATACGGTAACTTAGACTTATTGTGGTCATTTTGTAATGTATAAGAGTATCAAATCACTATGTTGTATAACAAGAACTAACAGTGTTGTAGGTCAATGACACTTCAAAAATCAAATAAATAAAAAAACAAACTCATAGAAAAAGAAATCAGATTTGTGTTTACTAGAGGCGGAGGTAGGGGGAGGGGGAATTGGATGAAGGCGGTCAAAAGGTACAACCTCCCTGTTAAGTACTAGGGACGTAATGTACAACATGATAAACATATAATTAACACTGCTATATGTTATATATGAAAGTTGTTAAGAGAGTAAATCCTAAGAGTTCTCATCACAAAGAAAAATATTTTTTTCTTCTATTTCTTTAATTTTGTATCTGTATGAGATGATAGATGTTCGCCAAACTTAGTGTGATAATCATTTCATGATGTATGTAAGTCAAACCATTATGCTGTACACCTTAAACTTATTCAGTGTTGTATGTCAATTATATCTAAATAAATTGGAAGAAAAAAACAGTGCAACACTGATAAGTATATGTGATGACAGTGAACTGCTCCTATTCGTAAGGGACACAGGGGAATTCAAGCACTGTCACTTCCCAGGGCACATATGAGACACATAACAAAAGAAAAAAGAGAAATGTTTTCTAAAAATAAGTGTAAAAATTAGAGAACGTGGAAACAAACATATTTCTTCTCTTAGTAACAGTGAGATCATTCAGTTCTTTGTCTAGAAAAATAACTCTTAGGCTGGTCTAAACAACAAAATTGATTTCTATGCTGCTTTCTATGCTATAAGAAAGCAATTCTATGCTATATAAGAAATTATATGCTGTAAGATTCACATGTTAAAAATTTCTAAGCAAAGGTTAAAATTAAAGGAAAAGATAAAGATATATCAAGCAAATACGAACAAAAAAATGAAGAGTGGCAACATTAAAAGCACATTTGGGGAAATCAAAGCAAATGCACATTCACTGACAAAGTGAATTTTAAAAAACTGATCAGAAGTGTAGATCTACAATAAGGATATATATATATTTTATGAAGTTTTATACTACAAATAACATAGCACTTAAAAAGGAAACAAAACAAAGCTATTTCCTTGAATTTCCTTGAAATTCAAGGAAAACACAACAAGATGGAAATAATTGTTTTGGGAAAACAGCTTCTCTAACACAGTCATTTACAAATCAAGCATCTAGAAGTAAATTAAAGGATTAACCAACATAATGGATGTACATAACTTTATATATAACAGAAACACATTTTCTTCAAACGTCCATGTAATGTTTATCAAAACTGATTATATTATGTACTACATAGAAAACTTCACTGAACTCCGAAAATAAAAAAATTTATAGGCCAGCCACTAATCACAGGGCAATAAAACTGGAAACTACTGACTAAAGATAAAGAGTATAAATAATACTATCTAGAGACTAAAAATCATTCTCCAAAGAGGAAATAAAAACATAAATTGCAGATTCTATGCTTTAAAAAGAACAATAAAGGCAGTCAAAAGCTCTTAAGATGTGTTTCTGCTATGAGATGATAGGTTGAACTCATATTTCTATTTCTTCTCTCTTGAGATCTCATTAATATACTAGTAATGAAATACTTTTTTAAAGGAAAAAACATACAATAAGGAAAGAAAATGAAGGGCCATCTATCTGTAGAAAAGGGAGTTTAATAACTTTGGAAAGAATGAAAGTAGAAGGAGTGGTAAGTGATAAAGCAGAGTTTAGAAAGTAAAGTTGAGAAAAATCTTTAAAAAGTAGAATTACAAGCACAAGGAAGGATATAGTAAGTTAAGAGTTACAGAGGACTGATTCTAAAGGGTTAACATTCAACTAAATCTCAGAATGAGAAAAAATAAGGACATAGAAATGAAAAAAATAATCATGGAAATAACAGAAGGTAGAATGTCAGAGACAAAAAGGATATAAGACCTCAGATTTAAGGAGACCTGTATGCAAGTACAATAGATTTTAAAAATACCTATAATTAGACATATCTTTATGAAAATTTGGACCACCAGGTAAAGAGCTCTTACAGGCTTCCAGAAGGATGAAACAAGTCACATATCAATCATCTGATCAGCAACACTGAAAGAAATGGAGCAATACCTTAAATTTGTGAGAAGATGATTTTGAACTCAGATATCTAACAAAAGCAGTTTTCAAATATGAAAAGTCGAATAAAAAGACTTCCAGGCATGCAAGAATTTCCTATTACCCTTTCTTGGATGATTATTTGAGCTTGAGCATCTAGCAATAGAGAGGGAATCAAGAAAGAGGAAAACTAGGGAATGTAAGAAATGGCAGATCCCACTCAGGAGAGTTGATTAGACACTCAGATGTTTAAGTGTCAGCCTAAAATATACTCTAGCAAATGGAAAAAAATGGAGAGACTGAAGGAAAGATGAGTGTCAAGGAAGAATATTGAGCAAAACTACACACAAACTTACAGTTGTACATTGGCAAAATGAAATTTAGTTATAATGTATAATGGTTGTGGGTGGAGAGAATGCAAGGAAAATCCAAGCATGTTAAGGATTTGTTTTGTTAGAATGTTCTGATTACCTCTATACTTTATTAGTAAACAAAAGTTTATACATATGGGCATGGGCAAAAATGAAAACAGAATACAAAATTTCCAAACCATCAAAAGAAAAACCAAAATAAAAAAGAAAATTAGATCAGTTCAACAGAAAGCAGGAAAAAAAATAAGATGAACAAATACACAAAAAAAGTAATAAGTAGAAAACTAAACAACTATGGGGTAGAAAAAAGTGTAAACTATGCAAGTATATCAATAGTCATAATGCATACTAACGAATTTTATTCCTCCATTAAAAGATAAAGACTCTGGCAAAAAAAAAAAAAAAAGGAAAGAAAGAAAGAGAAAGAAAGAAAAAAAGAAAACCCAGGGACATACTAGTTAAAAAAGACACAGTTAAATCAATATGATGGAGATGCTGAAAATCAGAGTAAAAAAGATAAACCATGAAAATGCTAACAAAAGTATGCAGGTACCAGAATAAAGTTGTTAAATTGAAGACAAAATTCATTAACTGGGACAAGAAGGATGTATCAATTGATAAAAGTCAAATTCTAACAAAAATACATAATAATCTTCACACTTTAGTCATACTTAGAAAAATATGTTCTCTCTCTCTATACACATATATTTACTATTAACAATATATGTATGTGCATACACACACAGAGAAACACACATAAATACTGTTTAATAATACAGGAGAAATAGTCATATTTACAACCATAATGGGAAACTGAATAGAGTGCTCTCATAAATCAACAATCAAGTAGTCAAAAATACATGGCAGAAAAACCAAGCTGTATCAACAGAGAATATGTATTATATTTAGATGCCCATAGAAAGTGATTACGTATTAGGTCATAAAGAAAGTTTTAATAAATTCCCCAAGTAGAAATTATGCAGACCACATTATCTAAATTAAGAAATAAAACTAAATCCACAACAAAAGAATAGTTAAAACCATATCCCCTTAGAACTTGAAGAAAAAAAAAAAAAGAAAAAGCATTTTCCTAAATAATGCCTGTTTTAAGGAGGAAATAAAAAATAAATTGTAGACTGTTTAGAAACACAGAAGAAAATGAAGACTGTAAGATTCATTTTAATGAATCTTCAAATCTGCTTCTTAAAATTTCAGAAATTATATGCCAAATTCTAGACAAATTCTAGAATTACCAAGCATTTCAAAATTAGACTATGAAGTATGGTGAGTGGTTTCATTTCTCAGATGCTCATCACAAAAAGAAACAGGAGATACTGAAGACTGTTTTCAGAAGAAAACGTGGAGCTTTAAATCCATTTATTAAAAAAGAAATAAAGTTTGAAATATACATAGCAAGCATTTAATTCAAAAAGCCAGAAAAGAACAATAATATAAACCTAAAGAAAAGAGAAAAAAGATAGTGATAAAAATAGACAAAAAGAAATAAAACCCCAAAAAGTTAGACTTGAACAATCACGACAAAAGCTAGCTCTTTTTAAGACCAATAAAACAGATAGCTCTAGTGCTATTTCAATAAGTTGAATGATCTTAGAGAAAGAAGAAAGGTCTTTAAATTCATTTTATGAAACTATCATACTGTGCTATAAAACATGACAATGACAAGTCAACGAGAGAAACTGAAAACCAATCTCACTTATTCTTTAATTTAGTAAATATTTCCAGAGTATCTACTCTATGCCAGGCAATGTACCAGGAACTAAGGACAAAACAGTAAATAAAAAGATAAATCCCTATTCTTCCTCCACATAAATTTGATTTTAAAAATAAGCAAATCAAATATATGACCAAAGAGAGTTTACATGGGGAATGTGAGATATCTATGTTGGGAACTTTAATAAAATACATTATTAAGTTAATAGGTTAACCCCCCCATATGATTATTACCATAAATGACTCAAGTTATTTAATAAAGTTCACTCTCTACTTCTATTTTAAATACTCTAAGTAAATTAGAAGCTGTACACTTATCAACATTATTTTGTAAGAATTAGCCAATGCAACCAAGTAAGAAAATTATGAGATACAAATATTAGAAAAGATTTGGAATTATCATTATTTGCTAATGATAAAATTATTTACATAAAAAACCCCAGTGTACCAATTAAACTAATACAATAGTTCATGAAGGTGGTCTGTTAAATATTAAATCGTACAATAAAAATAAGAACAAGAAGAGTTTCATATAAATAGAAAAACAGTTGAAAATTTAATAGGAAAAAGAGTTCACAATAGAAACGAAAAGGCATACACACTTGGTAATGGTAATAAACCTCATAGAAACTATACTATTAAAATCAGTAGGGGGCTTCCCTGGTGGCGCAGTGGTTGAGAATCTGCCTGCCGGTGCAGGGGACACAGGTTCGAGCCCTGGTCTGGGGTAGATCCCACATGCCGCGGAGCAACTAAGCCCGATGAGCCACGGCTGCTGAGCCTGCGCATCTGGAGCCTGTGCTCCGCAACGGGAGAGGCCGCGACGGTGAGAGGCCCGCGCACCGCGATGAAGAGTGACCCCCGCTCGCCGCAACTGGAGAGAGCCCTCGCACAGAAACGAAGACCCAACACAGCCAAAAATAAATAAATAAATAAATTAATTAAAATCAGTAGGAATAGGATGGGCTCTTCTGGACAATAGGTTATTTATATTGAAAAATTAGATCCCTACCTTAAATCATATGTAAGGCAAGTTCCATGTGGATTTAAGCCCTACACATGAACCGCAGACTTAAACATTAGATTTAAAAAAATTAATGAATACTATTGTTTATCAACATATATTTTAAAAATACATAAAAACATCCATGCACCTGAATATATTAATTTCAGAATAGTGGTTACCTCTGAAAAGGGAGGACTGGAGAAGGGATGGAAAGTGGGCTTTAGCTTTGTCAGTAACATACTATTACTACTTTTTTAAACTGAGAGAGAAATCAGAATTAAATGTAATTTGATTTGATTGAAAGTTACTTAATTACCCTGTAGTTTTCAGTATATTTGAAATATTTCATAGTGAAAAATAAGGTGAGAAAAATTGCAACATCTTTAATCCATCTGATCTTTATATTGGTGTAAATTATGAGACTAGTGTATTAATTTCATTCCAAATTGCCACAACACTATTTATTGAATAGTCCATAATTTTCGCATTTTAATTTGAAATGCCACCTGTATCATGTTGTAAATTTTTTACACTTGGGTCTATTTCTGTCTTTTTTATTTGTCTATTCTGGTATTTAGCAGAATTGCATTTTAGTTATTAAAACCTTTATGTTCATTGCAGCATTATTTTAAAAAGCCAAGATATTGAAACAACCTAAGTGTCCACTGACAAATGAATGGATAAAGAATATATAATGGACTATTTTTCAGCCATAAAAAAGAATGAAATCTTGCCATTTGTGACAACATGATGGACCTTGAGGGCATAATGCTAAGTGAAATCAGTTAGACAAAGACAAATACAATATGGTCTCACTTATATGTGGAATCTAAAAAACAAAAGAAAAAACAACAAACAAAAAAATCCCCAAGCTTATAGATACAGAGAATGGATAGGTGTTTGCCAGAGGCAGGGGGTGTGGAGATGGGCAAAACTGGTAAAGGAGTCAAAGGGTACAAACTTCCAGTTATAAAATAAATGTCATGGGGATGTAATGTAAAGCATGGTAACTAAAGTTAATACTATATTGCATATTTCAAAGTTGCTAAGAGAGTAAATCTTAAAAGTTCTCATCACGAGAAGAAAAAAATTCTGTAACTGTGTATGGTGACAGATGTTAACTAGACTTCTGTGGTGATCATTTTGCAATATATACAAATATCAAATCATTACGTTGTATACCTGAAACTAACATAATGTGTTATGTCAATTACACCTCAATTAAAAAAAATCTTTATAATCAAGTTGAAGATATATAGACAGCCCAGCCTGCATTACTCCTCCCTCTCTTCACCACCCTTCCTCCTCTCTCAAATCAGCATTAGCCTTGTACTTCCTTTACTGTTCCTCATAGCATTCAAAGCAAATGTTAGAAGAACTGTGAAGCTTGGAACTATTTAGGTCAGCTCCATGAATACAGGGATTTCCCTGTTTTGTTTTTTGCTGTATCCCAATAGCTTCCACAGAGTTTGATACAGGGTAGTCCCTGAATATGCATATGTTCAGTAAATTCATTCATTTTCCCTAAAAAAAAAAAAAACCAAAAACCCAAAACATGAAAAACCCTGACAAACTAGATTCACATTTACAGAACAATGTGGAGGAGAATTTGCACCTTTTTTGTATTTAGTCAAACCAACATATATCTATTTGTTAATGTGTTTTTAAATGTCTCAGCAAAGCTTTATACTTTTATAACTTTCTTCAGATAAACTGTTCAGGACATTCCTTTTATGTTTATTCTTGGTATAATTTTTGTTATTACTGATACCCTTTTTATCTTTTTCTTTTCAATATTAAGGTTATTTATTAATCACACATAATATATAACAAGCTCCAAAGACAGCTAAATGACAACAGGATTCTTTTAAAAGACTGATTATTAGTAGATAAGAGAGTTATTGATTTTTGTGAGTTTATTTTTTACCCACCAAACTTGCTGATGTTCTTTTAATTCTACATAGGTAACAGTAACATCTGCAAATAATGACATTCTGTGCTTTGCTAGCTAATCTGTATATTTCTTTTTCCTTTTTTTATTGGGTAGAACTTCTAATATATTGAGAAGTTGGAATAATAGGCAACCTTTTCTTTTATTCAGACTTTCAAATGGCATGCTTCCTGTTTTTGGTTTTACTTATTTAATTTCTGTAGATAACATTTATCAGGTTAAGGAATTTTCCTTCTATTCCTAATTTGCTAAGTTTTTCTTATAATTATTGTTGAATTTTATTGAATGTTTTTTACGCATCTATTGCGATGATCATATAATTTTCCACTTTAATTTGTTTGATGTAATAGATTACATTGATAAGATTTTTTTAAAAAACTGAGCCATTCTTGAATTCCTTCCATAAAGCCTAATGGTCTGGAGATACTAACGCTCACATAAGACATTACTCACCTCAATTTGCCAATATTTTATTTAGGATTTTTGCATCATAGTGTTCATGTGAGACTGGTCTATAACTTTTCTGACTTGTCTTTGCCTGATTCTGATATTAAAATCAAAGAGAAAAGCTTTCTCACTTTTCTTGAAACCCTCCTTTCCTCCTCTACCCTAGTCCAAGCCACCAACTGGATTATCTTCTAATCCTCCCTTTTTTTCAAATATATTTAAGTACTTATTTTTTCTCTTTCCCAAACCATTTTTCTTACCCTCAGCCTACCACCTCACACACGCTCTAAAATGTAACCTCCACAAGAATAAGGAACTTGTCTCTTCCCAGAAATTAGGCCTGTGTCAGATCTATACAGCAGGGGCTCAAAAATATGTTAAATTGAAAAAAAAATCCTACTTTTCATCAATCAGATTAGCAAAGACAAAAAGCTTGAAATATCCATATTGGGACTTTGGGGAAAAATGAACACACATTTATATGCATATATTCAGATAATTTTTCTGAAGAGTAATTTGAAGATAACAACCAGAAGTCTTTAAAATGTGATACCTTTTGACCAAGTAAGTGTATTTCTAGCATTTTTTCTAAAGTAGTCTAATCTAATGAAAAACATTTTTTATTAAAGCATTGTTTATGATAAAAAACTGTAAACAACCTAAGTGTTCAAAGATATGTGATTTTTGAATAAATTATGATACATCTATACAATGGAAGAGTATGTACTTCCAAAACTGTCATATAAGATGTTCAGTAGAAATTGTGAAGTTGCTGGAGTTCTGGGAGAGAAATTAGAAGTAACCTATATAAAGCCAAGCTACCTTTTGGCCAGACTCATAATGCCATGTTCAGATAAAAACAAACAAACAAAACAGCAGCATATATCCAAAAGGCACTGAAAAGCGGAAAGAGATTTTAAATCTTTACTGAACTCTCATGAAGAAGCACTAATGTAGGATTTCATTGCTAATGCATAGTAAAAGATCTTAAAATTCTCTTTTGTCCAGAGCAGTGCGGCTGCCCCAGAATCTCATCTCATACCCGCAAATATTCCTCAAACTATCTCTCCAAGCTCCACCCAATATGACATTTTCCTCCAATACGTCCTCTCCTCCAGTATTTCTGGATTGATTATTTTCTCCTTCTAACTTCCTAGTGTAAATCAATCAAGCATTCTCAGCTTCTTTCAATTCTCCTCCCTTCCAACATTATAAAACAGCCCAAGAATTGACCCCGAAGCTGAGCAGGCAAATAGGAAAAGATTTATTAACTTTTAAGTATTTACAATCTTTTATCCTCCCCAATGCCTTCCAAGATTTCTCCTTTTTCTTCTCCTCTCCCTCTATCTTCCCCCACCACCATTTCTCTCTCTCTCTCCTTTCCCATTCTCCCATCTCTCTCTCTTACACACATACCCACCACAATTTTATAGATTTGGGCCATGATATATTTCGATCTAAAAACCTCAACTGTGTCTTTAAAAATGCTTGGCAATCCTACATTTCCTTGCTCGGTCCTTTTCTCTATTTCCAGCCCAGGCCTTTCTCCTGAATTCCAGATTCAAAAATGCCTCTGCTTTTTGGATATCTTCATTTGGGTGTCTTAGAGCATTCCAAACATAAAATTTAAAGAGAATGGAAAAACTTAACAACTTTCTCTCCAAATCTTCTTCTCCTTCCTGTATTCTCCATCCCAACTATCAACTTCTCACTTAGTCAAACAAAAAGCCCTCGTGTGATCCCTGACTTTCCTATTTCCTTCATAGTCCATGTTAATTAATCACCAAGTCCTTATCTTTCCAATTGTTAAAATCTCTTGAATCTGTAAACTACTGTACACATTACTGCCACTACCCAAGATCAGACCAGCAGCCATTCTTTCTTCTATTTCGTCTTCCTGTCTCCAAATCTGTCTCATTTCAGTTCACTGTTTTTACTATAGTCAAAACAACCTTTCTAAAATGCCAATCTCATTCTGTCACTTAACAGCCTGGGTTCTGGAGTCTGACTGCTGAGTTTTGAACCCTAGTTTAATGATCAACTAGGAGAGAGAGTGTATGCTACAGTGGTTAAGCACACAGACACTACGGTTTGTCTGCTTTGGTTCAAATCCCAACATTTATGAATATGTGATCTTGGAACAATTACTTAGCCTTGTTGGGCTTAGTTTCCTTAATTGGAAAATTGAAATAACAAAAGCATCTATGTTATAGAGTGGTTGTGAGGATTACAATAATTAATATAACACTCTTCCAGATTAAGAGCCATATGAAGAATTGCTATTATTATTATATGGCCTTATATAGATTAGATCGCCTTTTTGTAACTTCAGTCTCATCTATAAATAGAAATAACATGTACAACATAGTTTTTTTGATATTAGATGATATAAAGAGACTCATACCAGATGTCACATCCTCTGTTAAAGCATTTTCAGATCTCCCAATTCTCCAAGTCAGGAATAAATGTATATGCCCCCACTGTACCAGTATGTACTCCATATCATAGCACTTATCATATGTAGTTACAGTTGACTGCTTCTGTGTCTCCCTCATCATACTGGATGTTCTTGAATTGCAGGAGCTATATATCCCCCAGCAGTTTTCCTACTGTATATCATAGCAAAATTGTATTGTACAAATGAATGAATATATACATAGTGCCTTTCCCAATGTCTAGCAAATAGTAGGTGGTCAATATATGTTAATATCCTTTATCAATTTTCTCTGTCTATGGTGGGGATGGTAGTATGACATCTCCTACTAGAGTTCTCTCTGCTTTGAATCTTGACCTTTACCAGATAAAGTACCAGGCCATGTAGGGAGCCCTTTTACCTGAATCTAAACCAACTGTCATTGCTGAGTTTCAGTATCCCAACCTTAATAATCTCCTCATAATAAGAGATTAAGTCTCTATTTTCATTTCTGGGCCTTTTTCTGAAGGGCTAACACTGGAGAAAAATGCTTCTAAGAACAGTTCAGGATACATTCTTCAAACACCTAATGCCATGTGACATGGATAAACTTTATTTTTACAATAAACATCTTCATGAGTGGAAGAGGTTTGTTCAGTTTAAAGATTTTGCCTTGGAGATGCCTTAACTTTCAGAGATTTCTCATAAAGGTACCTAGTGTCTTACACTTGGTCATAAAAGTAGAATATGAATCAATATCTTTCAGTGTTTCTTAATGCAGACATCTCTGATATGTTGGATAAGAAAAATCTTTGTTAGCTGGGACTGTTCCACACTCTGCAAGTAATTTAACCCTGCTGGACCCTTCCAGTAGTGCTCAGCTCCCTCCAACCACTGTGAGAGTCAACAGTGCCTCCAGACCTATCCAAACTCTTTCTGGCATGGGTGAGGGGGAATGAAAATGATCACACTTAGTTGAGAATCATTTTCAGTAAGATCATTCACATAACCTCTAAAATATATTCATTTTTCTAATATACTTAATACATACTTTGTCCCTGATTTCCTATTGATGAAAGCAAGGCAGGAGTTGTGAAGGTTATGATTACGTATTTCCCCTCTCAAAATGACCTGTACTCTTGACATATATAAGTAAAACGTTAAGAGAAATCAACATTTGTATTAATTGTTGAATACGTATACATTTAAAAAATATTACCTTTGAAATGTTTTTACATTTACTCAGTTTTACGTTAAACATACAGAACTTGGCACTCCCTATTAAAATTAGGAAATAATTCTTCTGAAAAATGACAACTCTTAAAAAACCATGACTAACAGGTACTTTAAATTGAATAGAAATTATGTAAAATGTATGCTTTAAATCAATTAATATAGACAATTATACCTCTATCTTATTAGGTATAGTAAGCTACTGAAAACTTTTAAAATTATGAATAGGTATTGAATATTTTCAAATGACTGTTGCCATTTTCATCAAAATAGTCATACAAACAAAAAATGTTATGAAAGTGAAGCCCAATCATTTTTTATTTTGATGATAACAAGTGCTGAGTCACAAGGAAGTCCATAACGCATGGGAGGTCTTGCCTTTCTTTACTCATCGTGACACTTAACCTCACTGCAACAAGAAGATACAAATCAGTAAGATAAATGATTCAAATACATCAAGCAATAAGGGCCTCTGAAGTACAGTATTTCTTGAGTCAAAAGGAAATATAAACAAAGTCCTAATTTATAATGCAAACCTAGCCTTTTCTGTTTTGAAATAACTGCTCTGGCAGGTTTCTTACATTGTTTTGAAGAAGTCAGGCATTCCACCTTTCTTCTTTACACCCATCTGCCCCCCACCTGTATCTTTTTTCTTTTTAAAGAATATTTATTGAGCATTTTTGTACCCATAGCACTATACAAGGCACTCTGAATTATGGCAGGGTGAAAAATGAAGAAAAGGGGAAATGCAAATTAAAACAACAATGAGATACCACTACACTATTAGAATGGCCAAAATCTGAACACTGACATCAAATGATGGGGAGGATGTAGAGCAAAGGGAACTCTCATACATTGCTGCTGGGCATGGAAAATGGTACAGCCACTTTGGAAGACAGTTTGGTGGTTTCTTACAGAACTAAACATACTCTTATCACATGACCCAGCAAATCCTTGATATTTACCCAAGGAGTTGAAAACTTACATTCACAGAAAAATCTGGACATGGACGTTTATAGCAGCTTTATTTGTAATTGTCAAAATTTGGGGGCAACCAAGATGTCCCTTAGTAGATGAACAGATAAAGTATGGTATATCCGGACAATAGAATATTAACCAGTGCTAAAAAAAAATGAGCTATTAAGTCATGAAATGACATAGAGGAATCTTAGATGCGTATTAAGTAAAAGTAGCCAATCAGAAAGGCTACATACTGTATGATTCTAACTACATGATGTCTGGAAAAGGCAAAACTATGGAGACAGTATAAAGATCAGTGGTTGCCAGGGGGAAGGTGGGTGTAGGGATGAATAAACAGAGCACATAGAATTTTTAGGGCAGTGAAAACAGTATGATATTATAATGATGGATATATGTCATTATACTTTTGTCAAACCTATAGAATGTACAGCACCAAGAGTAAAGCCTAAGGACTCTGAGTGATTATGCTGTGCCACTGTAGGCTCAGCCTTGGTAAAAAATGTACCATTCAGATTAGTGATATTGATAACGGAGGAGGTTACACATGTGCGGGGTCAAGGAGTATATGAGAAATCTCTATACCTTCCTCTTAATTTTGTTGTGAATGTAAAACTGCTCTAAAAAATAGTCTTTTAAAAAAATGAAGGAAAACAAAAAAAGAGGACTTATTTTTTTAAAAGTCACAGTATTTTTCAAATAGTATTCGGTTATCCAGTATTTTTCTGGATAACAGAATAAAGTCTTAAAAAAGGACTAGATAAAACAGGCATGCTTCAAGTAATAAAGTCTAAAGTGGTTGAGCGGGATAGTAGAAAGAACACTAACCCTGAATTAGGAAACTTGGGATCAAATCCCAATTTCTGTGTGAAATTGGGCAAGGCATTTATGTTTACTTTTTCTAAGTCCCAGTTTTCCCTTCTGTAAATTAAGAATAAGAAGATTTCTCTTAGAGTTGTTTTGAGAATCACTGAGCTAAATCTCTGAAAGCACTGGCTTAGTATAATGACTGGCACACATAACTAGCCACCCAATAAATGCTTCTTTTCCATATAGTCTGGGAATGAAAAACAAGGCAGGATCACTATCTGTGTTTTACTAATTTGCCTAAAGTTCATAATCTATAGGGGGAAAAACATTGATACAGGAGAGCAGGCAAAACACTGATAAAGGAGAGCAGGAAAGCCCTAGCTATCTTGATTCAAACCTATTTCTGCCACTCCATTCTCCACTTTCTGTACTATTTTGTGGAACCCAGTGAAGAAAAAGGCTATCTTATGGCTAGATATTAGTTGTAGTAACAGAATTCAGAACATAGTGTTTTATTACATTAGGAAGATGGCCTAGGAGAGCAGGTACATCCAGAAGAGTCAAAATTAGAAAGAAGCATGATAAGAAATTAGCTCAAAAGGCAGTTACATGGGGCAGGGCTTCTCAAACTGGCACTATTTACATTTTGGGTGAGGTAATTCTTTGTTATGGGAGGCTGTCCAGTGCATTGTTGGATGCATGGCATCATCCCTGGCCTCATACCACACTGCACCCATAACAACCCAAAGTGTCACCAGACATTGCCAAATGCTTCTTTAGGGGGAAAAACTACCCTTGGTTGAGAACCACTGCTTTATTTTTTATTTATTTATTTTTTTAAACATCTTTATTGGACTATAATTGCTTTACAATGGTGTTAGTTTGTGCTTTATAACAAAGTGAATCAGTTATACATATACATATATCCCCATATCTCTTCCCTCTTGCGTCTCCCTCCCTCCCTATCCCATCCCTCTAGTTGGTCACAAAGCACCGAGCTGATCTCCCTGTGCTATGCAGCTGCTTCCCACTAGCTATTGGTTTTACATTTGGTAGTGTATATATGTCCATGCCACTCTCTCACTTTGTCCCAGCTTACCCTTCCCCCTCCCCGTGTCCTCAAGTCCATTCTCTAGTAGGTCTGTGTCTTTATTCCCAGTCAGAATGGCCAGCATCAAAAACTCTACAAACAATAAATGTTGGAGAGGGTGTGGAGAAAAGGGAACCCTCTTGCACTGTTGGTGAGAACCACTGATTTAGATGGTAACAGTGGTAGGGACAAAAAGAGTGAGATAACTAATAATACTGTCCAAAAGATTCACAGTTGAAAAAAGGCACAATTTAAAAAGATTTATCAACACAAAAATGATATATGTTTATATGAATCATGTCTGGGGAAAACTATCAGCAGTAACTCTCAAGTAGATAATGTAGTATCTACTTGATACTACATAAGAAGAATGAATGTAATGTAATGACTGTGTCAAAGGTCAGAAGCTGAGAGAAGGGACCAATGAATTGGGTGGGGGTAGACAAAGACATGGGAGTGAGTCAGCTCAGAGGTAAATTTTCCAGTGTAACAATTTAAATTTTCTCCTTAATTTTTTTCCCAAAACAGTAACTGAGGAACACACAATAGCGGATTTTGCCCCTTTAGATAAGTGGGCAGGTGGATAGACAAGTAAGAGGATCAGAAATAAAAGATCATTTGAAAGCAAAATCAGATTAAAATATAGTAACTCTTTTGCCCATTTTTCTGTTTGTTTTCCCATAATGAATAATCAATGAGCCCAATATCATTTATTGAAAAGTCAATCCTTATCATAACACTAGCTCTGTTATATAGTAAGTTTCCACCCACATAGATATTCCTGGGTTATTTTGTTTCACTGGCCAATCAGTTACCTTTGCACCAGAATATTGCTGTATTAATTACTAAAGCTTTATACCAAATCTTTATATGTGGTAGGTCAAGTCTCTCCACCTTATTATTCTTCTTTCGTGACCTTAATCCCTTCTATTATTTCTTTGTTAAACACATTTGTTTTATATTGTTTGATAATTTAAATATCTGAAATGTTTACTAATCTTATTCTCCTGAATATTGTTTCTGATACTCATTTATGACAACTTGTTTTGTAATTTTTGATTGCAAACTCATTTTTTTAAAAAAAAATTTTACCTGTGGGGATTTTTTGAGTCCTGTATTGAAGGTAGAGTCCTTCAGAGGGGATTTATGTTTGCTTCTGCCAGGTACTTGGGGGGATTTTAAACTTAGGACCACCGTAAATTCTTGCATTAATTTTCCTTTTTATAACACCATGTAGTGTGAATTTCAGTAGCAAACCCACAGGACCAGCTTGTGGTTACAAGTGATCAGGGAGATATTCTTTTCACTATATTCAGTGCTAACCTTAGCACTGAATATAGTTTTTCTTGCAGTGCTGTGGGAGATGACAGGCTGATTTTATTATGCACTCTTACAATGAAGGTGCAGAGATTTGGAAGTCTATGCTGAGGGGACCTGAAGTTTAAACTCTCCACCAAAGAAGAACCTGGAGTTTGACTGCTTCCTGTTCCTATTTCAATAAGGAATGAGCATGTGAAAACCCTAGCCCAGGGTTTACCAGGTTCAACAAATACTCTAAGGCATACCTCTCTGGGTCACATTTTTACCTAGGTTTTTTGTTGTTTGTTTTTGTTTGTTTTAACCTCTTTGGCTAAACAAACCATCACCAACTTCCACACCGCCTTTCCAGTTCACAGTTGCATGCAAACACTATTTTTATATCTATCACATCATTTTTAGTTGTTTACCCTGAGAGGTTCGGGTATGTAGTTCACCATACTAACAAGACATAAAGGCTACATTTTATTTTTTTCCTTCAGATTTATCTACCCTTTACTTATTTCTTTAAGATGTCTCTATTTTTTTTATTTTTCTGGTTTCAAAAACTCAGATACTCATCTTGAAGAAACCTCAAATGATATGGAAGTATAAAAGTTACAGCCTCCCACCCCACCTCCACATAATCCTACTGCAAAGACACTGTTAATACTTTGCTCTCATATGATATATATTTTTATTTTATATATTTTATTATACAAAATAGTATACCTACTCATATTTTCCTATTGTTCTTTAACATGGTTTTAAAAAAAGAAACACTGCATCAGGTAGAATTTAACACATTAATTATAGCTCTTCTTCATGAACCTTTTCAAAAGAAAACACTGTCTTGCAAATCTTGAATTTATTTCTCTTTTGTTCAATCTAGAATCCTACTTTCTGAAAGACACTCTGAAAGTATATTTTAACATACTTTATTGAATATGCAATGTTTGCTTGGAGACCCACACTCACCAATTCACTTTATGCTATTTATTAGTAAATACTTTAAATAGACTCAACATGACATATTTTCAAGGCTTGACATTCTCATTTCTTTTTATAAAATTCCATCCCTGGATTAGGATTTTATAAGTCATTAGGCATAGTGGGATTACAAAATATTCTCAATATGCTCAATACACTACATAAATTTTATTTCAAATGACACTAAGTAGATTTAGAGTAGTTGTTATATTCCTAAAGGGACTCAATACTCTCACCGGCTTTGAGCTACCATCTTCTCTGGTTGCTCCTATATGCTACACAAGCATACCTCTTTTGAGGGATCAAATGAACAATTAATGACATCTACCATTTCAATATTTTGGAGGTCCACTAACCAAGAGGGTATCAATACACATATTTTTAAGCTGTGCTGAAAACCCATTCTAATTTACTTAAAGTACTTACTGATTAAAATAAAATAGTGCTCCTACGATAGAAGCTATTTATTGTGAGAAAAAGAGCAAAGATCTCTGTTTAAATTTTGTCTATCAAAAGATGTTTGAAATGTGGATTTTGGCAAACTTTTGGAATCAAATGCATTGGCTCTTTGAGAATTAAAATGAATTTCTGGCAGGGATGGGTTGCAGAGTCTACAAGAAAACCTGTTGCAAGTTTAATAAAGAAACTAACTGGATAAAAATTAACATTTATATCAATCATGGTTTCAAAGAATAGTGATAGAGATAGGAAAAGGAACAGGTGAAAAATAAGTTTCTTTCTGATTGTAAAAAGCTTGTAACAGAGAATGAGAGAAAAACCCTAGGCAATAAAAATCGTTGCACAAGAAAGGAAATGTAATTATAATATATTACTTGGTTTTGCAGTGAACAATATTTATATAACATCAATAAGGTAAACATTAATTTTTAAAACTATATTGGTAAGATAGGGGGACACAGAGGTGGATACTAGGTGGTATAAGTGAGCTAAGTCATCACCTATGATAAATAAATTATCTATAATTTCTATCTATAAATAATGTCTAATATTGGTAAACCTAGACATAGCATTATTTACAATTAGGTGGCTAAATACTTGAGAAAATTTGAAGCAATTAAAAACTAAAAGCAGTTATCTTCAGGTGGATTCCTATGGAGGGGACACTCAATACTATTTGATTTAACATGTGCCTATAACGAGTAAATTTTTAAAAAAAGAAGTAAAAAGAGTAAGGCCATAACAGGGAATTGAAGGCATATGCTTTCTCACTCCACTTCTGCGTTTTAGCATCCAATAGAGAGGCAATATGATGCAACAAGCATTGGATTCAGATCGGCACAAACATGTGTTTGAATTCTGGCTGTGCAACTGACTATTTCAAATACCTGTGGGAAAGTCAGTTAATGTTTTTGAAGACCATATTCTTTTATATATAATTAGGCAATAATTATTCCTATCATGTAGAGTTACTGTGAGGACTACCAACAATCTATATGAAGCATATGGCACCTAGAAAATGCTTAATTAATAGTTGCTGCTATAATTATTCATTATTTCTTGCCAATAAAAACAATAGCTAGCTATATCAAAGTTTATGCATACTTTCTAAAGCCTCATTCTTATTTTGAAATCTGAATCATATAACTATCTGGCAAGCTTTAACATCTGCACTTTACAGCTGAGCAAAAATGACAAGCCTATTTGCCCAAATCCTCCTACTGGTAAGAAATTAAACTTGAAACAAAATTACAAATGCTTAGTTTGCTCAGTCTGTCTCAAAAATATTTCTGTCTCATTCAAACAATAAACAGAAAAGCAGAGAAGGCAAGAACATATAGCCTTTTCTGAGGTTTAGTACACTGTTTTCATCATACATAATGATGAAATCATTAATCATAAATAAGTTCTTTCACCATAGTTAGCAATAAGGTGATTAATGGTGGGGAAAAGAGAAGAAAAGTTCTAAACAGAAAAAAGCTATGAACCTAGGTACCAGTCCAAGGCCCAAAGTTTTCTAATATTCAAAAGACAGAGAGAGAAATTTAATTATTTTTACTTAATGTAGCCTAGATAATAGAATTAATAGAACTCTTAATAGTAGAGTTAGAGTCAACTGGGATCATGTACTTCCTGACCTAACTTTGTTATTCATTTGTACCTAAGCCCTCATAATTTCTTAAAGTATGCTCAAAAATTGATCTTTCCTTTAAAATGACAGAGGAGAACAATTAGATATAACTTTCAGGAATGTGGGCTATAATGTAACTTTTCAAGCCTGATGGTGTCTGGCCTTGTTATAATTCATGGAGTCAAAAAAAGAAACCCTCATTCATATGCCATCTATGCCTAGGACACTGCTCACCACCTGTGAACCACCTCTGAGGGGCTGGACTTGTAAATCCAGGTCTGTGAACAATGAACTAGAATTCCAACTAAATGTAAACTTCTTGAAAGCAGGGAGTTAGTCTTGTTCACTGTTCTATCAACAGTGCCTACCTTATTAATGCCTGGCGAACACTAGATACTCAGTTAATATTTGTGGAATGGATGAAAGAGTAAATAATCATTCCTAAGTGACTGAGTTCTCACTCTGCAAAGGCAAAATTACTAAGTACAAAATCAAATACTAAACTTATTTTATTTAGAACTCATGACATATTTTTCCTTAATTAAAAATCAAATAATATAGATAAAATGACGTGCTACCCATTTGGAGTTAAAATTCTGCTACTTATACAATGCAATGTCAATGTTATGGTTTAACTACTTCTGTTTCATAATAAGGTACTTTCATCCTTTATTTGTAAAAATAATGAGAACAGTAAGAGTAACTGTAACAATTTTTTCTAACCTAAACTATTATAGCCACTATAAATAGGTCTGACATACATTAGCTCATTCACTCTTTACAACAAATTTATGAGACAGATATTATCACCACATTTGACAGATGAAGAAAACAGAGTTTAAAATGGAAGTGTCCAAGGTCACAAAGATGGTAAAATACATATAAAATTACTCTAATTCTAAAACAACCAGTTTAATCACAGAGACAGTCGACATACACACACACACAGACTCACAATACATCTAGCCTGCTACCCAACCGCAAGCATGAGAGAATATTCATCTACTCTTTTAACATTTATTGAACACCTATTATGCTCCAGGCACTATGCTGGGCAATCTTAAGATCACTTGTAATTCTAAAATAAGTGGCATACAACAACATTGCTCTCTGAGACCTTACTGTTGAAAATTATACTCCGAAAGTTTCCCTACTCTGTTCATATCCAGATGTAACATGTGTGCTTTTGTTTGTCCTACTAGCTACATACTTCTTTGAGGCAGGGTGGCACCAGATTCATTTTCTTGTATTCCCTAAAAATGCCTAGGCACAGTGTGATGTCATAAAAAGTTCTCAATAAACATAGTTTGAACTAAATTTCCTGGGCTGAGAAAAAATGTAAATGAAGATTTTATCTTCAAATCTTCCATGCAATTATCCTATACTTAAAAAAAATATAAATGCCCCAAATGAGACAGTTTTATTTTTTAAATATTTTATCAGTGAGTTTTAATAAAATTGTTAAATTTTCATAGAAATAAATATAAAATCTATTCTTATAAATCTCATGTTCTATGTAAACAGGCTTTGCTTGCTTTTCATATATTATAATCTTAGGTAATGTTCTTTTTATAATATGGCCTTTCCCTACAATCTAATTTTGTGCATATGATTTCAAAAGGATAAAAAGATTCTATTTTAAAAGGAATAAATAATAATTTTTCTATTTTTTCTCAGAGCCATTATTATGATTACAGAAATATATGAACACTTGATTTCACAAGAATCATATATAAAAAAAGAACCCACAGCTTGACAGGAATTATTTTATTTCCTCTTCTGACACTGCATTTTGCTTTTTAGTCTAGATAAAAATAAAATCAATTTGAAAGGACAGATTTTAATCTCAGATGCTACTAAGGATTTTTTTTTTTTGGTAGAAAAAAATATGTGGCAATTCATACTATGCATTAGAGATCAGAATCTAGCCCTAAGTTTACATGCCTGATGGGTTTCTATTTGAATGGGCATAAATGTGAATAGTAACTGTAATAATGCTTACCAGAGAGAGAGTTGATGCAACATCAACCAGTTTCCCCTTTTATCTATAGCATTAAATTGCTCCACTATAGCAAAATACTTTAACAAACCACACACAAAATCCTATGCATTGCCTAGATATAACCCCAAACAATACATATGCACATCTATAACATGATTCCGGTAGACAGAACAAATACTGATGTTAACTATTCATAGAAAAGCTCATTCAATAACCAATTTCTGAAGTTCCACGTTTGCCCAGGGTACAAATTAATCATCTGTGAGTCACAAGTAAACCAGGAGGAGAGAAGAGTTCATTACATAGTGGTATATACCATTTACTGACCATATATATGAGGACCACTTATTTTACTGGGCCTAAGTATTCTCATTGAATATTCTGGCTGGTTCTAAAATTGGAAACTTAGCCTCTTTCTTCTCCGTTAGGAAAAAAAAAAATGCTACAGTAGTATCTTCTGGCCACTAGTCAGTTGGCTGGCTCTTAAATGCTCAAAGAAGAGAAAAGGACATTGCCCAGAACATTGACCATGCAGCCTTACTGTTAGTAATCCTCGTTTTGCTATTCCTCCTTCGAATCATAATCTGGCAGTTTCTCCTTCGTATATGGATAATACTGACACAGGAACCTCTGGGAGGCATAAACTTATCTTGCAGAATTGATTTAATTGATTTGTACTCCTATTACCTAGCAGTAAGATCTTAGGTAAGTCATCCCATATAGTAATATTTGACCTTCCAATCTTATAGAATAATTATGTTAAGAAGAGTAGCAGCATTTATGAGTGTCAATGAAGTTCTAGGCCCTGTGCCCACGTTTTACATACGTTTTCACATTTAATATTCAAAAGCAACCAACCTTTTAAGGTACATAGGCTCATTTCCATTTTACATATAAGGGCCATATAAAGGCACTAAAGATCAGAAGTTTGAAGTAACAACATAATAAATGTCAGAGCCAGGAATCAAATCTAGGTCTAAGTGACTAAACTGATCATGAAGTAAAATAATAAACATGAATGTGAAATAATGAAGTAGATAGATAAATATGAAAATAAAAAACCCTTGGAATTCCAATTAGGTAATTGAGGAGTAATTTGAATCAGACTTGTTATCCCACTGATAACAATTATAAACTGTGGAAAAATACTAAAACAAACAAATTAAAAAGAACTATCTGAAGACACAGTGGAGAGTGACCAAAAGCACGCAGAAACAGAAAGAGAATTTTACGCTTGAGAGGAGAACATCACTGGGCAAGATCTACGTTTATATGGGTTTCCCTTGAGGTAAAAAGATGGGGGAGCAGCTAGAATTAATGCAGAAGGCCACACTTTTATTGGTTGAGGTATCAGAGGCCAGAGTTCAAAGTTGAGAGAATGGTTGACAATTGAGTGTTCGGGGAGGTGGATTTCAGAAAAAAGGGAAACACAGAGAAGGAGTTTAAAAATTTGCATGCATACTCCCACCAGGGTTGATCCCTGAACTGCACATTTTTGGGGAAGACTCTAAAGAACCCAGTGGAAAGTAACAGATGGAAGGCTGAAACAGGGATTTCTGTTGCTGCTCACTGTGTGAGACAGAGTTTGGAGTTTGAATCCCACCAAATTAAAGCAGCTTGGTGAACAACTCAGGGTTTCCACAGAAATCCCTCAAGGGCAACATTTTAGGAGTAAAGATCATATCCCTGTACTAAAAGAGTCACCCTAGGATTAAGGGCAAATCCCAAAGAGACCTACTCTAACAAAACATAAAACCAAGCCTTTACTAGATAAAGACAGCAGCTAGTGAAAGTCAGTACTCTTCAGAGGAAGATGACAGAATCTAGAATCTCTAATGTGTATATCTATCCAGTATACAATAAACATGAACAAACAGTAAAATGTGACCCAAAGTCCATAGAAAAAGCCTCCCATAGAAAAGACTCTGAGAAGACTCACACAAGTATTTTAAGGAAGCTATTATAAACATTATCAAGAACATAAAGGAAAATATCATCATAATGAATGAACAAATAGAGACCTTATCAGGGAAACAGAAACAATAAAAAAGAATTGAGTATACTTAAAAATGGTTAAAATAATACATTTTGTTATGTATATTTTACCAGAATACATTTTTTTAAAAGAATCAAATTGAAATTGTAGCAATAAAAAGCTCAGCATCAAAATGAAAAACTCACTGTTCAGGCTTAATAGCATATTGGAGATGACAGAGAAACCAGCTGGAGAACTGGAAGACAGATGAATAGAAATTTCTCAAGGACAGATAGAAAAATATTAGGAAAAAAATCCACAGTCTCAGTGACCCACGTACCTATCCATTGAACAATATCAAGTAATCTAGTGTACATGTATTTGGAGCCCCTCAAGGAGAAGAGAGAGAAAATGGGGCAGGAAAAAGTATGTGAATAAGTAAAAAGATTTCAAAATTCCCCATGTTTGGTGAAAAAAATCAATCTACAGATCCAAAAAGCTCAGCAAAACTCAAGAAGGAAATATACAAAGAAACATACTCTAGGCACATCATGTCAGATTGCTGAAGATCAAAGATAAAGAGTAAATCTTAAAGTAGCCACAGGAAAAAAGAGATAGTAATTCTATTAAAAGCAATTATATTAATATTGTTCTGAATATACTAGCTAATTAGAAAGGAGAAAAAGAATAAAAGATATAAATATTAGGAATGAAAAGGTACCACTCTCAACAATGGATAGATCAATCCATACAGAGACCAAATAAGAAAATAGTGGATTTGAACAACACTACAGACCAAATGGACCTAAGAGACATGTACAGAACATTCCATCTAACAGCAGTGGAATATATATTCTTTTCAAGTATATATGGAAAATTTTCTAGAATAGATCATATATTAGGCCACAAAACAAATGTCAACAAATTCAAGAAGAGAGAAATTATATCAAGGATGTATTCCAACCATAACGGTATGAAATTAGAAATCGTAACAGGAGGAAAGCTGGAAAATACACAAATACATTGAAATTAAAGTGTACACTCCTAAACAACCAATGGATCAATGAAGAACTCAGAAGGGGAATAAAAAATGTTGAAACAAATGAAAATGGAAACACAGCACACCAAAACTAGTGTGATACAGCAAAAGCAGTTCTAGCAGGAAGGTTTATAGATATACATGCATACATAATAGAAAGATCTCTAATAAACAACCTAACATTATACCTCAAGGAACTTGAAAAAGAACAAACTAAGCCCAAATTTAGCATTAGGAAGAAAATAAAGATTAGAGCAGAAATAAATGAAATAGAGAATAGGAAAAGAATAGAAAAGATTAACAAAACTAAGAGTTGGTTCTTTAAAAAGATAAACAAAATGGACAAAACTTTAGCTACACTAACTAAGTAAAAAAGAGAGAGGATTCTAATAAATAAAATTATAAATGAAGGGGGAGACATTACAATAGACACCACAGAAATACAAAGGATAATAAGAGACTACTATGAACAATAACACGCCAATACGCTGGACAACCTAAAAAAATGGTTACACTCCTAGAAATACGCAACCTACCACAACTGAATCATGAAGAAATAGAAAACATGAACAGACAAATAACGAGTAAGGAGACAGAATCAGTAATCAAAAACCTCCCAACAAACAAAAGGCTAGGTAGGCTTAGATGGTTTCACTGGTGAATTCTACCAAACATTTACAGAAGAGTTAACACCAGTCCTTCACAAACTCTTCCAAAAAGCTCAAGAGGAGAGAACACTCCTAAACTCATTTTATAAGGCCAGCCTACCCTGATACCAAAGCCAGATAAGGACACCACAAGAAAAGAAAAATACAGGCCAATATCCCTAATGAAAATACATGCAGAAATTGTCAACAAAATATTAGCAAAGTGAATTCAACAGCACACTAAAAGGATCATACACCATGATCAAGTGGGATTCATTCATGGGATGCAATGATGATTCAGCATACGCAAACCAATAAGTGTAATACATCACATTAATAGAATGAAGATCAAAATCAAATGGTCTCAACAGATGCCCAAAAAATCATTTGACAAAATCCAACATCCTTTCATGATTAAAAACTCTCAACAAAAACCTCAACATAATAAAGGCCATATATGACAAGCCTACAGCTAACATCATACCTATGGTGAAAGGTTGAAACCTTTCCTCTAAGATCAGGAACAAAACAAGGATGCCCACTCTCACCACTTTTATTCAACACAGTACTGGAACTCCTAACCAGACCAATCAGGCAAGAAAAAGGAATAAAAGCTATCCAAATGGAAAAGAAGGGGTAAAACTTTCCCTGTTTGCACAGGATATGATCTTACATATAGGAAAACCTTGACTCCACCAAAAAACTGTTAAAACTAATAAGTGAATTCAGTAAAGTTACAGGAGAAAAATCAATATGCAAAAATCAGTTGCATTTCTATATGCTAACAATGAATAATCTGAAAAAGAAATAAAGAAAACAATCCCATTCACAATAGTATCAAAAAGAATAAAATACTTAGGAATAAATTTAACCAAGGGGCTGAAAGATCTGTACATTGAAAACCAGAAGACACTGATGAAAGAAACTGAAGAAGACACAAATATGTGGGAAGATATCTCATGTTAATGGATTGAAAGAATTAATATTAAATAAAATGTCCATACTACCGAAAGCCATCTTTAGATTCAATGCAATTCCTATCAAAATTTCAATGGCATTTTTTACAGAGAAAAAAAAATGCAAAAATTTGTATAGAACACAAAAGGCCCCAAACAGCCAAAGAAATCTTGACAAAGAAGAACAAAGCTGGAGGCATCATGCTTCCTGATTTCAAACTATATTAAAAAACTATAGTAATCAATATAGTATGGTATTGGCATAAAACAGACACAGAGACCAATGGAACAGAATCAAGAGCCCAGAAATAAACCCACACATACGGTCAGCAAGGGACCAAGCTGACAAGGGAAGCAAGAAAATTCAGTAGGGAAAAGACAGTGTCTTCGACAGTGTCTTCAACAGTGTTGAGAAAACTGAATATCCACATGCTAAAGAATGAAAATGGACCTCTATCTTACACCACTCACAATAATTAACCTTAATTGGATTAAACACTTAAATGTAAGACCTGAAACCATAAAACTCTTACAAGAAAACATAGTGAAAAAACTTCTTGACATTGGTCTTGGCCACGATTTTTTGAATAAGGGGTTAATATCCAAAACATATAAGAAACTCATACTACTTAATAGCAAAAAAATAAACCTGATTTTTAAAAACTGGGCAAAGGAATTGAACAGACATTTTTTCCAAAGAAGATATACAAATGGCTAACAGTTCCATAAAAAGGTGCTCAACATCATTAATCATTGGGGAAATACAGATAAAAACCACAGTGAGATACCACTCTACACCTGGTAGAATGGCTATTATCAAAAAGACCAAGAGATAACAAGTGCTGGCAAAGATGTGAAGAAGAGGGAACTGTTGTGGATTGTTGGTGGAAATGTAGATTGGTATAGCCACTATGGAAAACAGTATAGAGGTTCCTCACTTCTGGGTACATAGCTGAAGAAAATGAAATCAGTATCTCAAAGAGGTATCTACATCTCCATGTTCATTGCAGCATCATTTACAATAGCCAAGACATGTAAACAACCTGTGTCCACCAATGAATGAATGGATGAAGAAAATATGATAATGTATATATTGATAAAAATAAATGGAATAGTACTCATCTGTAAAAAAGAAGGAAATTCTGCCATTTGTGACATCAGACATCATGGATTAACCCTGAGGGCGTTATAGAATGATTTCACTTATACATGGAATCTTAGAAAACAAACAAAAAAACAAACAACTGAACTCAGAAACAGAGAGTAGACTGGTGGTTGCTAGAGGTGTGGGGAGGATGAGGTTGGGGAAATGGGTACAAACTTCTGGTTATAAGATGAATAAGTTCTGGGGATCTAATGTACAGCATGGTGACTATAGTTAACAATACTGTATTGTATACCTGAAAGTTACTAAGAGAACAGATCTTAAAAGCTCTCACCATACACACACACAGTAGCTATTTGAGGTGATGGATGTGTTAACTAACATTGTGGTAATTATTTGCAGTATATACACATATCAAATCATTACATTGTACACCTTTAACTTACACAATGTTTTCTGTCAATTATATTTCAATAAACCCAAGAAAATAAAAAGAGGCAATTATATCCTGGTTTTCGTGATGACATGCACATATACTTGAAAACCCCAAGAAAATCAATGGAAAAACTAAGACAAAAAAGAATTTAGAAAGGTAACTAGTTATATAATTAGTATATGGAAATCTAGGACTCTTACAAGCCAAGTTAAAAAAATAAAAACTAGAAATAAACCCATTTAATATGAAAAACACTAGAAAAATAATAAATAATTCAAAATAAATCCAGATACCTGCAAGACATATAATTTGTTTTCAGAATAGATATATCAATATTCTAAGACTGCTGATTCTCCTAAATTAATATATTATTTTACTAAGATTCTTATTAAAATACCAATAGAATTTTTTCATTTTGAGAACTTGAAAGACGATACTAAAGTTCATATGGCTAAAAGCATGTCATTATCTAGGAATATTTTGAAAAAAAGAGGAGTAAAGAAAGGACCAGTCCTTCCAGATGTTAAAAACATTGTAAAGGTGCAGTAATTAAAGAGTTTAGTTCTAGAGAAGAAATAGACAAATGGAAAAACGTATAATGAGAATCCTGAAATACACTACAATATATATAAGATTTTAATATAAGATAAAGGTGACATTTTAAGAAAAGGTTATTTCAATAAAAGCCACTGGGACATGAACAAAATTCCAGGTGATTTAAACACTTAAACACAAAAAATTTTATAAAATAATTGGGGGTGGTGGTAGATGAATAGGCAGAACATAGAAGATTTTTAAGGCAGTGAAATATTACGTATGATACTATGATGGTGAATACATACCATTATACATTTGTCCAAATCTATAGAATATACAATACCAATAGTGAACCTTAATGTAAACTGTAGACTCCGGGTAAAAATGATGTGTCAGTGTAGGTGTATCAATTGTAACAAATGTACTGCTGTGTTGGGCATATTGATAATGGGAGGTTATGCATATTTAGGGGCAGGGAGTCTATGGGAAATCTATGCACTTTCCTCTTAGTTTTGTTGTGAAACTAAAACTGCTGTAAAACAAAGTATCTTAACAAAAATTAAGCCATACGGGTAGGGGAGAAAAAACGGTGTTATATATTTTATAATCTTGGACATAAATTCCAGAAGCCATAGTAGAAAATAATGATGATTTGACTAAACCAAAATTAAAAATTTCAGTGTGAGAAAAAGAGACTACCATAAATCAAGTTGAAGGACAAAATTAAACAACGAATTAATGTTCAAATTAAACATTTGAAATGCATGAAAAAGGCATATTTTATTAGTATACAAAGAGCTCTTAGAAATCAATAATACAGAGACAAATAGCAGAAAGGCCACTAGCAAACAACAATAGATCTGCTGTGTTTATGTACAAAAAAAGGCATATAAAAGTATATGCACTGTGTAAATGTGTATGTGTATGTCTGTGGCACATGTATGTGCACACATGTACTTGTATATGGATAGATTTCTGAAATGATACATTAAAAAAAGTTAATAGAAGTTACCTGTGGGAAGTAGAAACAGGATGGCTTCAAATTTTACTTTTTATTTTACACTTTTCCATATTATTTGTTTCTTATTTTAAAAACCATGAGTATGTATTGTTTTTATAATTCAAAAGCAAAACCTGATAGAAACACATTACCTCTGTAGAACCCCACTAGTAATATGCTGACTGTTTGAACCAATATATTCATTTCTGTAGTCCCTCTCCTCACTCACTGACAACATTACATGCTAAATTCTATTATGGAGTTAGAAACATTTCAAAAAAAGGGAGTGACTTAGTAAAATCCGGTAAAACAAAAAGCAGTAAAACTCTAGATTAAGGGAAGTTTACTAAATAAAGGTAGCACAATTTTACTTATGAACTTTTTTTATCCTTAAATTGTTTATGAAATATACAGCAGAAAAAAGAAAATGATTATTGCCATTTTCATTTTGGTTCTTTAAAGTCAGAACTAGAGAGTTTTGTCTAGAACTCCCTTTCTCTTCATTCCCTCTGGGACTCTAAAATCAATCAAGTCTCGCCTTTCAAGGTCCATCACACTCAGACTTCTCTCTTATGGATGCGTCTTCTCTAACCTCAGCAGTTTTTCTTACAGGAAACTGGTCTCTCTGCCCAAGATTCTAGCTATTAACGAGCAATAGCTGCATGAAAAGCAACTTGATCAGCTGCATGCTCAATAAAGAAGCATGCAGACAAGGAACAATTACAGTAATTAATGTAAGGATCTGAGTCTGACCCATTAGTAGAGTAATTTAAGATACAGTATATTGCATATTGTAGAGAGTTTTAAGAAGTTTCTCCTCAAAGATGCTGGATCAAGGTGACACTTTTTCTCTAATAAATTGGACAACCTAGAAGAAATTGACAAATTTCTAGAAACATACAATCTGCCAAGACTGAATCAAGAACAGACAATTTGAACAGACTGATCACTAGTAGTGAAATTGAATTTTTAATTAAAAAAACTCCCAGCAAACAAAAGTCCAGGACTGGACGGCTTCAAATGGAATTCTACCAAACATATAAAGAAGAGTTAATAACTGTCCTTCTCAAACTACTCCAAAAGATTGAAGAAGATGGACTACTCCCAAATTCATTCTACAAGGCCACCATTACCCTGATACCAAAACCAGACAAAGACACTACAAAAAAAGAAAATTACAGGCCAATATCTTCGATGAATATAGACGTAAAAATCTCCAACAAAATATTAGCAAACTGAATCCAACAATATATAAAAAGGATCACACAGCATGATCAAGTGGGATTTATTCTAGGGATATAAGGATTGTTCAGTATTCACAAATCAGTCAATGTGATACACCACATTAATAAAAGAAGGTTAAAAATCATGTGATCATCTCAATAGACACAGAAAAAGCATCTGACAAAATTCAACATCCATTCATGATAAAAACTCACATCAAAGTGGGTACAGAGGGAACATATCTCAACATAATAAAGGCCATTTATGACACACCCACAGCTAACATCATGCTCAATGATGAAAACCAGAAAGCCTTTCCTCTAAATTCAGGGACAAGAAAAGGATACCCACTCTCGCCACTTCTATTTAACATAGTACTGGAAATCCCAGCCACAGGAGGCAGATGAGAAAAAAAAAAAGGCATCCAAATTGGAAGGGAAGAAGTAAAACCATCACTATTTGCAGATGTCATGACACTATCTATATATAAAAAACCCTAAAGTCTCCACTAAAAAACTACTAGAACTAGTAAATGAATTCAGCAAAGTTGCAGGATTCAAGATTAACACACAGAAATCTGTTGCTTTCTATACACTAATAATGGACGATCAGAAAGAGAAAGTAAAAAAATATTCCTGTTTAAAATTTCATCAAAAAGAACACCTTGGAATAAACGTAACCAAGGAAGTGAAAGACCTGTACTTTGAAAACTATGAAACACTGATGAAGGAAACTGAAGATGATACAAAGAAATGGAAAGATATCCCATATTCTTGGATTGGAGGAATTAATATTGTTAAAATGTCCATAACTACCCAAAGCAATGTACAGATTTAATTCAATCCCTATCAAAATATCCATGACATTTTTCACAGAACTAGATCAAATAATCCTAAAATTCATATGGAAACATAAAAGACTCCAAATTGCCAAAGCAATCTTGAGAAAAGAGAACAAAGCTGGAGTTATCATCCTCTCAGACTTCAGACTATACTTAAGCTACAGTAATCAAAACAGCTTGATAATGACACAAAAACAGACACAGATCAATGGAACAGAATTGAGACTCCAGAAATAAACCCACAAACCTATGGTCAATTAATCTATGACAAAAGCGGCAAGAATATGCAATGGAGAAAAGCAGTCTCTTCAATAAGAGGTGCTGGGAAAAACGGACAGCTACATGTAGAAGAATGAGATTAGAACATTTCTTTACACCATACACAAAAAGAAACTCAAGTTGGATTAAAGACCTAAATGTAAGACCTGAAGCCATAAAACTCCTAGAAGAACATAGGCAGGATACACTGACATAAATCGTAGCAATATTTTTTTGGATCTGTCTCCTAAGGCAAAAGAAATAAAAGCAAAAATAAACAAATGGGACCTTATTAAATTTAAAAGCTTTTGTACAAGAAAGGAAACCACTGATGAAATGAAAAGATAACCTACAGAATGGGAGAAAATACTTGCAAATCATATGACTGACAAGGGGTTAATATCTAAAATATATAAACAGCTCATAAAACTCAGTATCAAAAAAGCCACCCAGTCAAAAAATGGGATGAAGACCAGAATAGACATTTGTCTAAAGAAGACATTCAGATGGTTAACAGGCACATGAAAAGATGTTTAATATGGCTAATTATTAGAGAAATGTAAATCTAAACAAAGAGATATCACCTCACAACTGTCAGAATGGCTACCATTAAAAATCTACAAATAACAACTATTGGCAAGAATGTGGAGAAAATGGAACACTTGTACACTGTTGGTGGCAATATAAATTGCTGCAGCCACTATGGAAAACAGTATGCAGGTTCCTTAAAAAACTAAAAATAGAACTACCGTATGATCCAGCAATTCTACTCCTGGGTATATATCTGGAAAAAACTCCACTGATTCGAAAAGATACATGCACCTCAATGTTCATAGCAGCTCTATTTACAACAGCCAAGATATGGAGGCAACCCAAATGTCCATCAACAGACAAATGAATAAAGAAGACGTGGTCATCTATACAATGGAATATATTACTCAGCCATAAAAAGGAATAAAATTCTGCCATTTGCAGCAACATGGATGGACCTAGAGAATAGTATGCTTAGTGAAATAAGTCAGACAGAGAAAGACAAATACTGTATGTTATCAAATGTGCAATCTAAAAATTAAAACAAATGAGTGTATATAGCAAAACAGAAACGGACTCACAGATATAGAAAATAAACTAGTGGTTACCAGTGGGGAGAGGGAAGGGGGAGGGAAGATAGGGGTATGGGATTAAGAGATACAAACCACTATGCATAAAATAGATAAGGAACAAGGATATAGTATATGGCACAGGGAATTACAGTCATTATCTTGTAGTAACTTTTAATGGAGTATAAATGTAAAAATATTGAATCACTATGCTATACATCTGAAGCTAATATATTATAAATCAACAATACTTCAGTTTTTAAAAAAATGATACTTTTTCTAATAATCACAATGTAATTTCTTTCTGAACATTTAATTACATTGGAATTCCTATTTCATACATTTCAGTTAGCTCCTAAATGGTAACAGAACTAACACATATGTAAATGAAATACAATTATGTCATTTAATTGCCTCCATTATACTATATTGTAGTGATTATCAAATCTAGTATATGCTATTTTTCTTCATATCCATAAATTTTATCTTCCAGTATGGTGTCTGGCAAATAAAAGTGTCCAAAATATATAGAAGAATAAGTAAGTGCAAAGAAAGGACTGTTATTTACAAATATAGTATATTAGAGTTGGAAAGGACCTTAGAGGTTTCCAATCTATAAGAATTCCCTAAGCCACCCCTAGCCTATCCCTAATCACCACCATAACTACCACTGTCATACTCCTAGCAAATGGTTATTCAATCTCACTGGGAACACTCCATTGATGTTAAATCCTCCACCTAAGAAATCAGTCCATTCCAGTTTCAGATGTACCCTGGACCTCTGAATATAGACATTTGAGGGCAAAAGTACAATTTCCTTACATTTCCACCAGGTACAGAGTATTTACTTCACTGTTACTGATTCTCTTCATACTATAAAGTCCTTATTGTTTTATATGCCTATTTATCTCCTCAAATCCCCTATTCTTCAGTTCAAAGTTTTCCTAATTAGATCAGCACATCTCTAAGTAAATATTTTATTCCCAATTTTGTGAGGTACGTTCTCACCCAAAAGTCTACTATTTTGTTTGGCTGCGTCGGGTCTTAGTTGCGGCACGTGGGATCTTTTCCATGCGGCACGCGGGCTCTTTGCTGTGGCATGCAGACTTCTCTTTAGTGGTGGTGGGCGGGTTTTCTCTCTCTAGGTGTGGCGTGTGGCCTACAGGCACCAAGGAGCGTGGGCTCTGTAGTTTGCAGCATGCGGGCTCTCTGGTTGAGGCGCGTGAACTCAGTAGTTGCGGTGCGCGGCTTAGCTGCCCCGTGACATGTGGGATCTTAGTTCCCCGACCAGGGATTGAACCAGCGTCCCCTGCATTGCAAGGCGGATTCTTTACCACTGGACCACGAGGGAAGTCCCGAAGAGTCTACTATTCTTATTGATTGCTTGATTGATTGAAGTATAGTTGATTTACAGTGTTTCAGGTGTACAGCAAAGTGATTCAGTTATACACACACACACATATATACACATATATATTCTTTTTCAGATTCTTTTCCATTATAGGTTATTATAAGGTACTGAATACAGTTTCCTGTGCTATATGATAGGTCCTTGTTGTTTATCTATTTTACATATAGTAGTGTGTATATGTTAATCCTAAATCCCTAATTTATCCCTCTCCTTTCTTTCCCCTTTGGTTTGTTTTCTATGTCTGTGAGTCTATTTCTGTTTTGTAAATGAATCCCTTTGTATAATTTTTTTTAGATTTCACATATAAGTGATATCATATGATACTTGTTTTTCTCTGTCTGGAAAGTCTACTACTCTTGTATCATATCCACTTTTAGAGAATCTGATTCTGTGGACTAAATAAAGCTCAAAGTCATGCAGCTAGTAATTGGCAGAATCAAGATTAACCTGTAGAGATAGGACCAAAACATCTGTGTTTTTAAAAAGCTTTCCAGGTTATGCTGAAGCACAGTCAGGGTGGAGAACCACCACTCTACTAATTTGATCCACAGTTTAGAAAATCTCACTCCTTAAATACACAGTCAACTATTCATTTAACCATGCATTTTGTTTTTTTCCCCAAAGTCTAAACATTCTTTCAGAAAAATAGATAAAAATATAAACCAAAGCCTGGAGTCCTTTAGGCTTAAGTTCTGGGAAATAAAGAACATATCTCCACTTTTCAGCACTGCAAATTCTCTAGTTCCTACTTCTGTTTATCATTTATACCAAACTCAAGGAAAATATTTAATATGAATGGTGTATAACTGGGTTGCCTTTAGAATTAACTTACCTTGCAATAGCAATCCTTCTGGATGCTGTCTACAGCAGAGGGCCTAATTACAATTTTCTTCATTAACTTCAAAAACATTTATTGAGTGCCTATTACATGCAAAAAATAATTTGAAGCAGGTTTTACCCACAAGAAAAGTATGTTTTGGAAACTTCACGTGCTTCATGCAAGAATAGAAAAACACAAGGACCCTACAATAGGATTTTATAATGCTTTACCTCCCTTCCTTTCGGAAGCTCAAAGAGAAGAAAATAAACATAAAATCTTTTTATTGAAGTGCTGAAAGAAGGGTGTACACACTGTATAAGTTTTATTACATGAAAAATCTCTGACAATTATCTAAATATATGGGAAATGAATGCAAAAAAAGATATGATAAAAATGTACTCATGATCTATATACCACATACCAAATATAAGTTAGAAAGACTTGACTAGAATAAAGCGTAGAATTAATGTTAAAAATATACAGTGGGGGGAGACAGAAGATGGCGGAAGAGTAAGACACGGAGAGCACCTTCCTCCCCACAGATACATCAGAAATACATCTACATGTGGAACTGCTCCTATAGGACACCTAATGAACGCTGGCAGAAGACCTCAGACCTCCCAAAAGGCAAGAAACTCCCCACGTACCTGGGTAGGGCAAAAGAAAAAAGAAAAAACAGAGACAAAAGAATAGGGACAGGACCTGCACCAGTGGGAGGGAGCTGTGAAGGAGGAAAAGTTTCCACACACTAGGAAGGCCCTTCGTGGGCGGAGACTGTGGGTGGCGGAGGGGGAAACTTCGGAGCCACGGAGGAGAGCGCAGCAACAGGGGTGCGGAGGGCAAAGCGGAGAGATTCCCGCACAGAGGATTGGTGCTGACCAGCACTCACCAGCCCGAGAGGCTTGTCTGCTCACCCGCCAGAGCAGGCGGGGGCTGGGAGCTGAGGCTCGGGCTTCCATCGGATCCCAGGGAGAGGCCTGGGTTGGGTGCGTGAACACAGCCTGAAGGGGCTAGTGCGCCACAGCTAGCAGGGAGGGAGTCCAGGAAAAAGTCTGGAGCTGCTGAAGAGGGAAGCGACTTTATCTTGCCTCTTTGTTTCCTGGTGCACAGGAGAGGGGATTAAGAGCACTGCTTAAAGGAGCTCCAGAGACGGGCGCGAGCCAGGACTATCAGCGCGGACCCCAGAGACAGGCATGAGGCGCTAAGGCGGCTGCTGCTGCAGCCACCAAGAAGCCTGTGAGCAAGCACAGGTGACTATCCACACCACCCCTTCCGGGAGCCTGTGCAGCCCGCCACTGCCAGGGTCCCGTGATCCAGGGACAACTTCCCCAGGAAAACGCACGGCGCCTCAGGCTGGTGCAACGTCACTCTGGCCTCTGCCGCCGCAGGCTCGCCCTGCAGCCGTACCCCTCCCTCGCCCCGGCCTGAGTGAACCAGAACCCCCGAAGCAGCTGCGCCTTTAACCCCGTCCTCTCTGAGCGAAGACCAGACGCCCCCAGGCGACCTACACGCAGAGGCGGGTCCAAATCCAAAGCTGAACCCCGGGAGCTGTGCGAACAAAGAAGAGAAAGGGAAATTTCTCCCAGCAGCCTCAGGAGCAGCGGATTAAAGCTCCACAATCAACTTGATGTACCCTGCATCTGTGGAATACCTGAATAGACAACGAATCATCCCAAATTGAGGAGGTGGACTTTGGGAGCAAAGATATACTACTTTTTCCCCTTCTTTTCTTTTTGTGAGTGTGTATGTGTATGCTTCTGTGGGTGATTTTGTCTGTATAGCTTTGCTTTCACCATTTGTCCTAGGGTTCTGTCCATCCATTTTTTGTGTTTTTTTTTTACTTTTTAAAATTTATTTTCTTAACAATTATTTCTCATTTTTATTTTAATAACTTTATTTTATTCTCCTTTACTTTATTTTATTTTATCCTCTTTCTTTCTTTATTGCTTTCTATTTTTTCTCCCTTTTATTCTGAGCCGTGTGGATGAAAGGCTCTTGGTGCTCCAGCCAGGAGTCAGTGCTGTGCCTCTGAGGTGGGAGAGCCAACTTCAGGACACTAGTCCACAGAGACCTCCCAGCTCCATGTAATATCAAATGGCGAAAATCTCCCAGAGATCTCCATCTCAACACAAAGACCCAGCTTCACTCAACGACCAGCAAGCTACAGTGCTGGACACCCTATGCCAAACAACTAGCAAGACAGGAACACAGCCCCATCCATTAGCAGAAAGGCTGCCTAAAATCATAATAAGGACACAGACACCCCAAAACACACCACCAGACGTGGACCTGCCCACCAGAAAGACAAGATCCAGCCTCATCCACCAGAACACAGGCACTAGTCCCCTCCACCAGGAAGCCTACACAACCCACTGAACCAACCTTAGCCACTGGGGACAGACACCAAAAACAACGG
The DNA here is from genome assembly GCF_028564815.1 of Eubalaena glacialis. NCBI lineage: Eukaryota > Metazoa > Chordata > Mammalia > Artiodactyla > Balaenidae > Eubalaena > Eubalaena glacialis. The sequence goes on along the minus strand of NC_083716.1, from coordinate 157,955,713 downwards.
GAACTATGAACCTGCAGCCTGCGAAAAGGAGACCCCAAACACAGTAAGTTAAGCAAAATGAGAAGACAGAAAAACACACAGCAGATGAACGAGCAAGGTAAAAACCCACTAGACCTAATAGATGAAGAGGAAATAGGCAGTTTACCTGAAAAAGAATTCAGAATAATAATAGTAAAGATGATCCAAAATCTTGGAAATAGAATGGAGAAAATGCAAGAAATGTTTAACAAGGACCTAGAAGAAGTAAAGAGTAAACAAACAATGAGGAACAACACAATAAATGAAATTAAAAATTCTCTAGAAGGGATCAATAGCAGAGTAACTGAGGCAGAAGAACGGATAAGTGACCTGGAAGATAAAATAGTGGAAATAACTACCACAGAGCAGAATAAAGAAAAAAGAATGAAAAGCACTGAGGACAGTCTCAGAGACCTCTGGCACAACATTAAAGGCACCAACATTCGAATTATAGGGGTCCCAGAAGAAGAAGAGAAAAAGAAAGGGACTGAGAAAATATGTGAAGAGATTGTAGTTGAAAACTTCCCTAATATGGGAAAGGAAATAGTTAATCAAGTCCTGGAAGCACAGAGCGTCCCATACAGGATAAGTCCAAGGAGAAACACACCAAGACACATATTAATCAAACTCTCAAAAATTAAATATACAGAAAACATACTAAAAGCAGCAAGGGAAAAACAGCAAATAACACACAAGGGAATCCCCATAAGGTTAACAGCTGATCTTTCAGCAGAAACTCTGCAAGCCAGAAGGGAGTGGCAGGACATACTCAAAGTGATGAAGGAGAAAAACCTACAACCAAGATTACTCTACGCAGCAAGGATCTCATTCAGATTTGATGGAGAAATTAAAACCTTTACAGATAAGCAAAAACTGAGAGAGTTCAGCACCACCAAACCAGCTTTACAACAAATGCTAAAGGAACTTATCTAGGCAGGAAACACAAGAGAAGGAAAAGACCTACAATAACAAACCCAAAACATTTAAGAAAATGGGAATAGGAACATACATATTGATAATTACTTTAAATGTAAATGGATTAAATGCTCCCACCAAAAGACACAGACTCGCTGAATGGATACAAAAACAAGACCCGTATATATGCTGTCTACAAGAGACCCACTTCAGACCTAGGGACATATACAGACTGAAAGTGAGAGGATGGAAAAAGATATTCCATGCAAATGGAAATCAAAAGAAAGCTGGAGTAGCAATTCTCATATCAGACAAAACAGACTTTAAAATAAAGACTATTACAAGAGACAAAGAAGGACACTACATAATGATCAAGGGATCCATCGAAGAAGAAGATATAACAATTGTAAATATTTATGCACCCAACATAGGAGCACCTCAATACATAAGGCAAATACTAGCAGCCATATAAGGGGAAATCGACAGTAACACAATCATAGTAGGGGACTTTAACACCCCACTTTCACCAATGGACAGATCATCCAAAATGAAAATAAATAAGGAAACACAAGCTTTAAATGATACATTAAACAGAATGGACTTAATTGATATTTATAGGACATTCCATCCAAAAACAACAGAATACACATTCTTCTCAAGTGCTCATGGAACATTCTCCAGGATAGATCATATCTTGGGTCACAAATCAAGCCTTGGTAAATTTAAGAAAATTGAAATTATAGCAAGTATCTTTTCCGACCACAACGCTATGAGACTAGATATCAATTACAGGAAAAGCTGTGTAAAAAATACAAACACATGGAGACTAAACAATACACTACTTAATAACCAAGTGATTATGGAAGAAATCAAAGAGGAAATCAAAAAATACCTAGAAACAAATGACAATGGAGACACGACGACCCAAAACCTATGGGATGCAGCAAAAGCAGTTCTAAGAGGGAAGTTTATAGCAATACAATCCTACCTTAAAAAACAGGAAACAACTCGAATAACCAACCTAACCTTGCACCTAAAGCAATTAGAGAAAGAAGAACAAAAACCCCCCAAAGTTAGCAGAAGGAAAGAAATCATAAAGATCAGATCAGAAATAAATGAAAAAGAAATGAAGGAAACAATAGCAAAGATCAATAAAGCTAAAAGATGGTTCTTTGAGAAGATCAACAAAATTGATAAACCATTAGCCAGACTCATCAAGAAAAAAAGGGAGAAGACTCAAATCAATAGAATTAGAAATGAAAAAGGAGAAGTAACAACTGACACTGTAGAAATACAAAGGATCATGAGAGATTACTACAAGCAACTCTATGCCAATAAAATGGACAACCTGGAAGAAATGGACAAATTCTTAGAAATGCACAACCTGCCGAGACTGAACCAGGAAGAAATAGAAAGTATGAACAGACCAATCACAAGCACTGAAATTGAAACTGTGATTAAAAATCTTCCAACAAACAAAAGCCCAGGACCAGATGGCTTCACAGGTGAATTCTATCAAACATTTACAGAAGAGCTAACACCTATCCTTCTCAAACTCTTCCAAAATACAGCAGAAGGAGGAAAACTCCCCAACTCATTCTATGAGGCCACCATCACTCTGATACCAAAACCAGACAAAGATGTCACAAAGAAAGAAAACTACAGGCCAATATCACTGATGAACATAGATGCAAAAATCCTCAACAAAATACTAGCAAACAGAATCCAACAGCACATTAAAAGGATCATACACCATGATCAAGTGGGGTTTATTCCAGGAATGCAAGGATTCTTCAATATATGCAAATCAATCAATGTGATACACCATATTAACAAACTGAAGGAGAAAAACCATATGATCATTTCAATCGATGCAGAGAAAGGTTTCGACAAAATTCAACACCCATTTATGATAAAAACCCTCCAGAAAGTAGGCGTAGAGGAAACTTTCCTCAACATAATAAAAGCCATATATAACAAATCCACAGCCAACATCATTCTTAATGGTGAAAAACTGAAACCATTTCCTCTAAGATCAGGAACAAGACAAGGTTGTCCACTCTCACCACTATTATTCAACATAGTTTTGGAAGTTTTAGCCACAGCAATCAGAGAAGAAAAAGAAATAAAAGGAATCCAAATTGGAAAAGAAGAAGTAAAGCTGTCACTGTTTGCAGATGACATGATACTATACATAGAGAATCCTAAAGATGCCACCAGAAAACTACTAGAGCTAATCAATGAATTTGGTAAAGTAGCAGGATACAAAATTAATACACAGAAACCTCTTGCATTCCTATACACTAATGATGAAAAATCTGAAACTGAAATTAAGAAAACACTCCCATTTCCCATTGCAACAGAAAGAATAAAATACCTAGGAATACACCTACCTAAGGAGACAAAAGACCTGTATGCAGAAAATTATAAGACACTGATGAAAGAAATTAAAGATGATACAAATAGATGGAGAGATATACCATGTTCTTGGATTGGAAGAATCAACAGTGTGAAAATGACTCTACTACCCAAAGCAATCTACAGATTTAATGCAATCCGTATCAAACTACCACTGGCATTTTTCACAGAACTAGAACAAAAAATTTCACAATTTGTATGGAAACACAAAAGACCCCGAATAGCCAAAGCAATCTTGAGAACGAAAAATGGAGCTGGAGGAATCAGGCTCCCTGACTTCAGACTATACTACAAAGCTACAGTAATCAAGACAATATGGTACTGACACAAAAACAGGGATATAGATCAATGGAACAGGATAGAAAGCCCAGAGATATACCCACGCACATATGGTCACCTTTGCTTTGATAAAGGAGGCAAGAATATACAGTGGAGAAAAGACAGCCTCTTCAATAAGTGGTGCTGGGAAAACTGGACAGGTATATGTAAAAGTATGAAATTAGAACACTCCCTAACACCATACACAAAAATAAACTCATAATGGATTAAAGACGTAAATGTAAGGCCAGACACTATCAAACTCTTAGAGGAAAACATAGGCAGAACACTCTATGACATAAATCATAGCAAGAGCCTTTTTGACCCACCTCCTAGAGAAATGGAAATAAAAACAAAAATAAACAAATGGGACCTAATGAAACTTCAAAGCTGTTGCACAGCAAAGGAAACCATAAACAAGATGAAAAGACAACCCTGAGAATGGGTGAAAATATTTGGAAATGAAGCAACTGACAAAGGATTAATCTCCAAAATTTACAAGCAGCTCATGCAGGTCAATAACAAAAAAGCAAACAACCCAATCCAAAAATGGGCAGAAGACCTAAATAGACATTTCTCCAAAGATGATATACAGATTGCCAACAAACACATGAAAGACAGCTCAACATCATTAATCATTAGAGAAATGCAAATCAAAAGTACAATGAGATATCATCTCACACCGGTCAGAATGGCCAGCATCAAAAAATCTAGAAACAATAAATGCTGGAGAGGGTGTGGAGAAAAGGGAACACTCTTACACTGTTGGTGGAAATGTAAATTGATACAGCCACTATGGAGAACAGTATGGAGGTTCCTTAAAAAACTAAAAATAGAACTACCATACAACCCAGTAATCCCACTACTGGGCATATACCCTGAGAAAACCATCATTCAAAAAGAGTCATGTACCAAAATGTTCATTGCAGCTCTATTTACAATAGCCAGGACATGGAAGCAACCTAAGCGTCCATCAACAGCTGAATGGATAAAGAAGATGTGGCACATATATACAATGGAATATTACTCAGCCATAAAAAGAAACGAAATGGAGGTATTTGTAGTGAGGTGGGTGGACCTAGAGTCTGTCATACAGAGTGAAGTAAGTCAGAAAGAGAAAAACAAATACAGTATGCTAACACATATATATGGAATCTAAGAAAAAAAATTAAAAAAGGTCGTGAAGAACCTAGGGGCAAGATGGGAATAAAGACACAGACCTACTAGAGAATGGACTTGAGGATGTGGGGTGGGGGAAGGGTAAGCTGTGAGAAAGTGAGAGAGTGGCATGGACATATATACACTACCAAACATAAAGTAGGTAGTGGAAGCAGCCGCATAGCACAGGGAGATCAGCTCGGTGCTTTGTGACCACCTAGAGGGGTGGGATAGGGAGGGTGGGAGGGAGGGAGACGCAAGAGGGAAGAGATATGGGAACATATGTATATGTATAACTGATTCACTTTGTTATAAAGCAGAAACTAACACACCATTGTAAAGCAATTATACTCCAATAAAGATGTTAAAAAAAAAAAAAGTTGATTTATGAGGAAACTTAAAATTCAGATATTTTTCAGTAGGCAGTGTTTTTATTTGTTAAACAGAAATAAACTAGAGCCTCTAATTAAAAAAAAAATGTATATATATAGTGGCTATGTTCATTTTGAAAGGTCATCAATTTTTCTTAACTTTATTTAAAGCGGATTTCTTACTCATGGAAATAAAAAGTAACCTTGGTTTGAATCAAGTAAAGGAAAGGGAAAACTGACTCAGTTCATTTACAAAGTACAACTATCAGTACAATTATAAATGCAAATGCTATACCATCTTTACAGTCTTTAGGGTGTTTCATTTGTTGATATGTATAATATGGACTCAAGCCTTTGATAATAAAACAATAATGCTATTATTTGAACTTTGATCTCAAGTAAACAAATAAAATGATAGCTATTGTTATATAATTTTAAGAAACAGAGCTATAGAGGAGATGGGAAAAAGTATCAAGAAACAATGTTCAAGAAAAGATACTGCCAAATCATTATAAGCAAAATGTGTCTTTTCACAAGTGTAAAAACTTCTTTCTTAGAAGAAAAAACTCTTTGTTTTTAAAATCAATTTTTCTTCCCTAACTTTATTTTCAGTTAAAAAAAAAAAAAAGATATATATAAAAGACAGTGTTATTGTTGAATTGTGTTCCCCCAAAATACATTGTTCAAATCTTAACCCTCAACACCTATGAATATGACCGTATTTGGAAACAGGATCTTAGCAGTTGTAATCAAGTTAAGATGAAGTCATGCTGAATCTAACATGACTGTGTCCTTATAATAAGAGGAGAAGAGACACAAACACACAGGGAGAAAACCATGTGATGAGGGAGGCAGAGATTGGAGTGATGAGTCTATAAACCAACGCATGCCAAGGAACGTCGCCAATACGTTAAGAAGAAGGCATACAGCAGATTCTCCCCAGTGCCTTCAAAATAACATGGCCCTATGGATAATTTGATTTCAGAATTCTAGTCTCAAGAACTGTGAGAGAATAAATTTTTGTTAATTTAAACCATCCAGTTTGTGGTAATGTTACAGAAACCTAGGAGACTTTAACAGAGAACCAAACTGCCTGTTTACTTATATTTTTCTAGTGAAATGTCAAATCAGTTTCTCAGACTAAATAAATATCTGATCAATGTGTACATAAAAGATATTTAATCCAAATAAGAAAATTCTTCAAATCATTCTGCCTTGCACATGGAATATTTCTCCAAATAACAGTGGTTGATATGAAGTTAATTTTATAATAGGCAGTGAGTCCATGAACACCCAAGTAAAATTTCTTTCAAAATTTGGAATATACATAGTTTTCATGAGACTAAAAGGTTAACAACCATTCTTTAAGAATTATGTTTTTTAATGGTTATTTCTGGATAAACTATTTTTACATGTTTAAAAATCAACTTTAAACTGCTGATTGGGAAACTTCAATGTGCATAAAATTTACTAGCAGTACAACAAACATGATAAAAGAAATTTGGCATGAGTATAATGGACAAATTCATTATTGCTTTTGCAAGAGTTCAGCTTGCTACTATGAGGAAACCTGTTTTTATTCATTTTGCAAAAAGTAGAATAATTGCATCACCTATTTATTGAATTATGTACTACACAAGTGCTAGGTAGCTAAGCTTTTTACTTATATTATCCATCCCATTTAATCCTTACAATTATATTATTATTATCAAATTTAAAGATGTACAAACTGGGGGTCAGAAAGAATCAATAATTTGTCCAAGGTCACACAGCTGGTGGGTGTGGCACAGTTGTGGTTAATCAGTCAGTCTTAATCTGTTCTATGAATTTGTGTTCTTGAATAGCAAGCTTGTAAGTCATACCCGCTATGTTCTAATTGCCTTTCTAACCACTGAAATTTTTGTAAATCATGATTTGCAAATAAATGCTAAAATATGGGAAATAAATGAAATAGCACTTTTGATTAGAATTATAAATATCTGTGGCTTATTAATGACATGGTCATAAAAAGAATGCAATTCAAAGAGAACAAAGGGCTGGTTCTTAATATACTGTGGAAGAAATATAAATTACAGCTATCTGACACAAGATACGTTGCTGTGGTTAAAGAATAACTGAAGATCAAAATAAGATATGACATGTGGATGAGTTAAAAAAGGAAATATTAGAGAAAGAAGAAATTTGACTACAGGTTGCTTACAGAGAAGCATTGTTTATAGGAACTAGTTCCATTAATTTAGCAATGGTCAATTTTAACTATTTTCTTAAATAGGTGAATTATGTATATCAAACTAAGAGAAGATTTAAATCATGATTAAAGTGTAATTCTGAGAAAAGAAGTTTTAGAAACAGTCACTTAATAAAAGGGTTAAGAAAGATCTCCCTACTCCTGAGAGCTGTTATACTAGATTGGTTTACTGAAGGAAGCAATGAAATCTATTTTTCTGAAGATCCTTAAAAAGAGAAGGCATACATTATCAGCAGTTCAGAAAGGTTTAGGTGTCTCTCTGCCAGAAAGCCGCCAGTGGATAATCACTTGTGGTTCTATAAAGCCTAGTGACTGCATAATAATGCTATTCTTATAACTACGAGGAAAGGGCAACACAGCTGCTTTTTCTTTTCTTTTGTGATCAGGATTTGCTGTCCAAAAAGTTGCAGAATAATTTGAATGTAATTAGATGAAATTTTCCCCAACAGAAAAGCAAGAACTAATTTTGACTCTAGTTACTGAAAGAAAACTCAGAAGCTCTACACTGGGTTTTTTAAACATTTATGGTCTCCTTTACCTAGAAAGCATCCCTTTATGTACAGCTTAAAAAGCAGACTCATTTGCTGGATGACCTTAGGCCTATGAGTTGAATTAACACTAAATTAAAAATTCTGAACATATCTACAGTTTCTTTGTTTGTATAAAATGCTTGGAGAAATTCAACTTTAGTGCATTCTACTCAAATTTTTATGAGTTTACTTTTATTTCATTTTATATTCATCTACTTAAGTCTTTATTTTTCATGAAAGTACAGAAAGCAGATTCCTTACATTTATTTTTTTTTTTTTTATAATCCAGTCAATTTCTTTCCAAGCAAACCCCCTTTAAAGGGTAATGTAATTAATTTCTATTTTGAAGATGGCACTGTGGTCCATAATCCTTGGCCAGCTATTTTTCCAGGAGCAATGAGAGCTGCTGTGAAAGTAATGAAATGCTCAATGGGATCTTGTGGTGTACAATTCTCATAAAATATGAAGCTATTAGGGATGTAAAGGGATGACATCCCAAGATTTTGGAGCACTTCAGAATAGTTGTTTAAAATAAGTGAGGGAAAAAAATGTAGAAATTAAACAAAAAAATTCATACATGGCATGGATAATTTTAAAATAAGTAGAAAATAATTCTAACTTCCCGAACTATTTAGTATTTGTAGTTATATGATATGTGTGTCCAAGATAGATGCAAAGAGCCCTATTTTCAAACATGGGTACATAATTTTTATTATTTAAATTTTTTGTATTTAGGGATATAATGTAGTCCTATACTATATAGTACTCCAGGTAAGGGCAAAAGCAGCTTACTGTAATTTTTGACATGCAACAGTGCTCAGGAAAAAGAAAAAAAGAAAAAGAGAAATAGCTATGCTTATATAAATTGCTATATTAAAGACTACTTTTTATTTTTTCATTAAAACATAAGATAATTCTACTTGTTTCTACATACTTAATAATAGAAAACTCATAGCACAAATATTTCATTGCTTGCCTCCAAATAATTGTTGACGTCCTCTGTGGCCATCTGCCAAGGTGATCATTCCTTTGTGTTTGATGGAATTAGAGGAGTATCACAGTTCTACAGATTGATGAAGAAAAATATTCTGTGCTCTTCGCTTCTGGTATATATTTCCTTGGTCCTGTTAAAAAGGAAATAAGGGTGAATTCTGAACAGACAGACAGTTATTCTATATTTCTTCAGATTCATATTTAAGGACATTTTGAGATTCTTAATGAGGTCTCGTTAAGAATCATAGAATTTTAGTCTTACACACAGGACTTGCTAAATTTATGACTTCAGGTAAGAAAGAGCTATATAAATCAGATGATTCAATCCGCATATCTTACAGGATAGGAAACAAATCCAGACAGGTTAAACAACTCAACCATTGTTACAGTCAACTGGTAGCAGAGCCAGCATGAGAAACCAGTTCTTATCATTCCAAATCCAGGGCTCTTTCCTCTAGTTATCTCCCAGCAGGTAGAAGAGAAGACTCTGGAAGAGGGAGAGAGACTGGGAATAGCATTATCATGACCAAGCTAGTTTCTCAGCCCTAATGCTTAGAGAAAAATCTAGAAAGAAAGAACATGATAGTTAAGTAATATTTAGATTATTAATTCAAAGCACAGCACTTGCTCAATGAACACCTAAGATACTATTTTATTAAAGTATGATTAAGAGTATTTTATTAAAAATGACCAATCACTGTTAAATTTCTGAATTTCAACCAGTTATGATCATTTATTTTTTCTAATCTTTGGTACTGCAACAATCTATTATCCATATAGCAAAAAAGGGATATTTTTATTATCCACAGAGCAATATTTTTAAAAAGAAAATTGGATTTTAGACACTCTTGATCAAAACACTTCGAAGATATCCCAGAACATCTATGATAAAATCCAAAGGCTTTATCTTGCCTTAGATGATTGGGCCCTGGCTACCTCTGAGAGCCTATCCTATCATTTTTCCCCTTGCTGTGTAATCTACAGCCTAGTGGTCTTCTTGTTCTTCCTTAAATATACTAAGCACACTTTTGGGTAAGGTCTTTGACCTTGGTTCCTCCTCAGACTGGAACATTTCTCCATCTAGGCGCATGTCTGTTCCCAATGACTGAAACATTCTTTTCCCTGAGAGCGCCACTGCATGTTTCAAGAATCTGCTCAAATGTCACCTCCCAGAGAGGTTGTCTCTTACTACTAGCTAAACTACTTTCCCACCCTCCAGCATTCATCCCTCTCCCTACTGACCCTCATTTTCTATACCCATACGTACTTCATTTCCAGTCACAGTATTTATAATTTCTAGATATTAAACAACCCAATATAATCCCTAGGGGGGCAGATGTGTTTTGGGATTAAGTATTATTTGAGTTTTTAAAGGTAATATGGTAAATGGACTTTAATTATGCAGCCTCTTCCCCTAGTCTGAGAGGTCTGGGGCAGCACTCTGAAATAAAATATGTTAATATCTCTACAGCAAAACATGTATCCATTCTCAGTGGTATTTGTAAAAAGACAATAAATAGCTCATATCAGTTTTACTACTAAACAAGTTAAGATTAGGTCAGGTTTTACCATTATATGAATTGCAAAAATTTTCAGTTTTAGAGCTTTTGGATTTTGGAATTGCAGATAAAGGATTGTGGAATATACTATGTATTAGTTTGTTTATTGCCTGTCTCCTCTATGTAATGTATGCTCACAAGACCAGCTTTTTTTTTCTTTTTCTGCTGTATGCCCAAGTGCCTAACAGATAAGTACTCAATAAATATTAGTTAAGTAGGTAAGTGAAGGTTTCTGTAAGGATTAGTTTGTTTTTTTTTAACATTATAAGTAAACCCTATCCTATAATATTATTCTTCTCAATTGAAGGAACAGTTGAAAAAAATATTTTAAAAGCTTCTTAAAATTATTTCTTCTTATATGGTTTGCTGAAAGAAAAAAATATGATAAACAGTACTTAGAAAATATTACTCAGCCATAAAAAGGAATGAAATTGGGTCATTTGTAGAGACGTGGATGGACCTAGAGATTGTCATACAGAGTGAAGTAAGTCAGAAAGAGAAAAACAAGTATCGTATATTAATGCATATATGTGGAACCTAGAAAAATGGTACAGATGAACCGGTTTGCAGGGCAGAAATAGAAACACAGATGTAGAGAACAAACGTATGGACACCAAGGGGGGAAAGTGGCGGGGGGTGGTGGTGGGATGAATTGGGCAATTGGGATTGACATGTATACATTAATATGTATAAAATAGATAACTAATAAGAACCTGCTGTATAAAAAAATAAAATTCAAAAATTCAAAAAAAAAAACAAAAACAAAACTACAGGAAACAACACCTGGGCTGTGTAATATAGTGGGAAGAGTTTTCTACTGGAATTCTAGAGATCTAGGTGCTTCCTTGCATTCCCATTTTCTGTTTAATTACTTATCTATTTATCATTTATCTATCCATCTATCTCTTTATCTTTGATTTAGATACCTCACAATTCTTGGCCCAACACATTATCTCTAAAATGAGAGGGCAGAACTCAATCTTTAGTAATTCTATGACTTTACTGAGTTAAGTAATTGAGGCAGTAACCACTCTGACTATCCCAGAAGCTGGCTGGCCAGTCTGAAAGACATATAATCTTGTTCATCTAATCTACAATTTAAAAATTAGAGATAAGTTTTTAATTAAATTTAAGCATGCATGTTTTGAAGTGACACATTTGTAAAATATCTACTTTATATCATAGGTAAACAATACTGAACTTTTGTGTGACTTTCTGCATAAGAGTATGCCTAATAATAACAAATATTTATTGGGCATTTACTATGTGCCAAGTGCTATTCTAAGCTCTGTATGTATAGTATTAAACTTACAACAACTCTATTAGCTAGATACTAATATTAAATCTCTATGGTATATTGGATTATTCCTCCCTTTCCCCACTACACATTCATGGGAGGTGCATGTGTACCTCTCTGCTCTTTGAGTTTGGGCTTGGCCACGTGACTTGCTTTGACCAAATAGGATAACAGCAGGCAACACACAAGCAGAGCCTTGAAATATGTAGCTTTAGTTAAGTGGGCTTCTTCCTTGCACTCTTGCTTTTTACTCTGAGAAAAAAATGTTTCAGGTAGCTATAGGTCCAAGGAAGATGCGACATGTGGCACAGACTTAGGCCCATCCTCCACTTGGAACCACGTCCAGTTGAGCTCAACCTGGATCAGACCTCCTCCTGCTTACCCCCAGACTTCTGAGCAAGAACTAAATGCATTTACTGTGACATGCCAGTGAGATTTTTGTGGTGGTTTGTACTGCAGCAAAAGCTCACTGATAAACTTCCTTTTTATAGACAGCAAAAATGAGGGTCAGAGATTGAGTAATCTGTCCAAACTTTCACAGCTAATAAAGCGGTAGAGCTGGATATGAAGCCATGCAAGTCTAGCTCAAGGGCCTACACTCTAAGCCCCTAAGCTATATTGCCACTACATTATACTGGCATACTGTATTATAAGATATTAAGCCATTTATTAATACGGCAGTGGGTGATCTGGCACATATTGAAATTCATAATTGTAAATGTAGTCTAATTGTCAGTGGACAAAGATGTCTTGTAGCTTTGAGTGTAATGTTTCATCTTGAGACATTAATATAAAATAAATGTACTATTTTCTGGAGTCAAACTAATAAGACTACACATCTCTTGAAGTAACTTCCCAGCTCACCCTGACACCGAACAGTGGCCCTCAGTGCTCATAGCTCTACCGCATAATTCTACCCTCTGACTTCGGCTGACCAATTCAGGAATGCATCTGTGATCCAAGCTGAATCATCCAGGTTTCTCTTTTAATAGCCTGAAATTTGGACATGTGAGTGGGAGTCCCCATTAATGGCTCTACTCTAGAGAAAGGTGAAATCCCCAGAGCTACCCTTGTTCCTTTTCTTCCCACCTGTGAATTTCAGGATACTCTAGTATCTTCCCAGGCAAATGCCCTTTTAAAATAAGCTTGCCAAACTCTGTTTTTCTTATTGCAACCAAAAGAAACTTAAGCAAAATCGGCTTTAAAAACTTCATTGTTCTTTTTGTTATAATTTAAAAGTGCAGAGGAAGGATTTCTTAAAAAGACCAAATGAAGTTTGCATTTGCTTTTTGATCCTGTCAAAGTAAGCAGTTTAGAGTTATGGATTGTGTGTCCCCTGATACTAGTTAAAAATTCTTCCATATTTTAAAAACCAGGGTTCATGGACCCTAAAGGATCTGTGGATAGAACTACATTTTAGTAAAGTTGCAAAAAGTAGATTTCCTTTGTAATCCTATGTATTTTATGTATTTAAGTACATTTTGTTTGTAAGGAGCTTTCTATATTCATTTTGATAATGAAAGGCAAGTAAACATATGGGATTATTTTTGTCATTGATTCACTCAGAAACTATTTATGAGACTCAAATATATTCCAGACATTGCTTTAGGTACTGAAGATACAAGTGGGATGAGACAAAGTCTCTGCCCTCATAAAGGAATAAGAAAGAATATGAGGAATATAATTTAAAAATTTCATAGTACTGTTAGTAATGAACTTGGTACATCTATACAGTAAGGAGATGAGGGTAGCTTGAAAGTGTGAGAGTATGTGGAGGTAAAATGCCTGTGGAAAGTTTATGAGCAATCCTTAATCTATACCTAATCTTCAAGAGGAATATATCAGCATATATAGGGAACCCTGCAAGAAATCTTATGTAAGAGTAAATAATAAAGCATTCGATACTACCACCACCACAATGGCAATGTTTTTTATGCTTTTTACTTTACCAGTGATTTCATATCTACTACTACAATATAACCTCAATACTTCTTCCTGATGAACAGGAGAGAAAATGAAGCCTCAGAAGTTTGAGAAACTTGACCACTTTGAGTAGTGGTAAAACCAACTACACCCTGGTTTCTAAGTTTCCCAGCTTTTCTTTCCATTATGCCACACTACATCATCTTAACAAAAGACGATTAGTTTCACAGCAGGCAGTGTTGAAATTTCCTTTTATTTACTTCTGTGAGCTACTTGTGAAGTGGGAGAAAGAAGCAACATTATTGGGGTCACACAGAAGCTGCTGGTAACAAATTGAACATCTTTTGTCTTCAGGCATAAGCTCAAATCACTTTGGGATGGCATGATAGAATTGGTAGTGGAGGAGTTTAAGAATGTACTACTACAGCAGACTTTTCCCAACCAGAAGATTTAACCATCTAGAGTAGGGGTTGGCCAACTTCAGCCAGAGAACAAATCCAGTTTGCCACCTGTTTTTTGTATGCCCCCTGCGCCCCCCCAAGCCAAGAATGGTATTTACATTTTAAGTGGTTCAGAAAGCACCACAAGAAAAAAAAAATCATGACACCTGAAAATTATATGAAATTCAAATTTAAGTGTCCATAAATAAAGCTGAAACACAGCCATGCTCATTCGTTCATGTATCACCTGTGACTTCTTTCATGCCTCAACAGTAGTTGAGGACCTGCTGGTTAGTCAAGCCTAAAATATTTACTATCTATCTGGCCTTTAACAGAAAAAGTTAGCTGATCCCTGATCTAGAAGGTCACAGAGTTTTCCAAGGAGTTCATGTTAAAGGTGGTAAAAACATCTGTTTAAATTTTTAATTTAAGAAATTAATAACTGCATAGTTATTTAATGGAATGATTTGAGAGCACCCAAGGCATATGAGTCAACGACTATCCTAGGGGCCTGAGAAGCATGCTTGCATCTCAGCCACTCAGGCAGCTGATCACTCGGATGACCTCCTTGACACCATGGTGTTTGTGATTATTACAGAGGTTTAAATTGTTTAACTACCAGTCCTACATTTTCAAATTTACTGTCACACAGATTGCTGGTTAAAGACAGCAAACACAAAGAAACTTTTGGTGACATATAATTAATGAGGAGAATAAACATTCTATGAAGCCTGTAAATCTGCCTTAAGATGACTGTCATCAAATCTGTAAGTTGCATTTATCTAATCAAAAGGAACCCCTAAAAGACTCAAATATTCTAAAAGTCAGTATTAAAAAGAATATGGTGATGATCATTTTCAAACTTTTCTTGAGTAAAATTTTCTCTTATTTAGAAATTAAAATCAGCTGATTTTACAAGCAGATTTACAGGCTTCATAGGAGTTTTATGCAATAAACAGTTTTCTAAATATTTATGTGTTTGCAACTTGTCATATTTAGAAATGTTACTTCTCTGAATGTTCACTATAGAGGTCCATTTCCCCTTGATTTGTAATCTTCCTTCATAAAGCTTTGGGTTGTGATCCAATTTTTAACAATATAGGTTCCCAACATTTTTGTAACTGAAAAACAATGACATTCTTCTTGAAAGTTTTAACACTTACCTATTAAAAAAATGTTGAGAAACACTGTACCAAAGAATAGGAAAAATAAGTGATAATATTTATTCACTCTACATATTCATTCATTATTCCTCCAGCAAACAGATGAGTAGAAACTCTTTGCCCGCCTTGTGGAAAAAAGCCAAGAGATAAATGACAGTCTTTGTTTTCAAGGCGCTTACAGGCTGGTAGCTAGAAAAGTGACAAGTATGCTGATTGTTAAAATTCACTTTGTTAACTTCTTTAATAGATGTAAAGTAAGGTGCTCACAGATGTAAAGAAGCTGCTACTTTATAATCTAGAACAAAAATGAACTCAGTTCCTGGTGGTGAAAACAGAAGAGAGACTCTCTTTTCAAAAAGGATGCACTTTAGTTACAGATATAAGGAAGGCAGGGTCTAGTGAATGTTTATCTAGAAAAAAGGATAAATTAAATATTCTCAACAGATGACCAAATCCTCCTTTTCTCTTAATTTCCAGAGAGGTTACACAATACCTTCATTCAAAACTTTTGGGAGTCAGATGTGTTTTGTAATTAATAACTTTTTAGTTTTGAAAGGTAAGTTTAAATCCATTACAACTGTTAAAAAACATACCAAAATTTAAAAAAAACAACAAAAAACCACAAGTTTTTAATGCCTAAAACATACATCAAAGACTGCTCTGTACCAAAAGATAATTTTAGGCTTCTTGTCACTGATAATAACTGATTCAAAAAGAATAAACTATCATGAATTGATGAACAGATACATAAAATGTAGTACCATCCATACAATGGAATATTATTTGGCCATAAAAAGGAATGAAATTCTGACACATGCTACAACATGGATGAAACTTGAAAACATTATGTTAAGTGAAAGGAGCAAGACACAAAAAGCAGAATAATGTATGATTCTATGTATATAAAATGTCCAGAATAGGCAAATACACAGAGACAAAAAGAAGATTAATGATTGCCAGGGGCTTGGAGTAGAGGGGAATGAAGAGTGACTGCTAAGGGGTACAGGGTTTCTTTTTGGGGTGATGAAAAAGTTCTGGAATAAGTGGTAATTGATGTACAACATTCTGAATACACCAAAAAGCACTGAATTGTACAATTTAAAATTGTGAAATTTATAACAAACTATATTTTAATAAAGCTATCATCAAAATTTTTTTCTATGAAGAAGAATGAACTCATTTTATCAGAGAATTTTCAATCTCTAAAGTAGTAAAAATAAACTGCTAAGATGAACTATCCTAGGGAACTATTTCTGTTTGTGACTCTGAATAACCACATTGATCTTGTAAGATATAGCTAAAAGAAAGTAGTAATGAAGTTCTTCAGACACTTCACGTTTAAAAATCTAAGCACATATACAAAAATCTAAAACATGGAACACATATAATTAGTATGGATAAGTAAAGAAACATATGAAAAGAATCAAATGACAGACTAAACCTGGTTTAGACTATAGTTTGTCCTTACTTCAAACACATAACAAAAATTAAAAATTCCAATCAGATGCTGAAAATAGTCCTAAAGAGTTAATCTGGTATTTTTTTTCCCTCTAAATTCAAAGTCCAAATTCTTATTTTTTTTTTTTTTTAAGTTCAGAGACCATAAGTGTAACACCCAATGAATTTTTTTTTTTAATTATTAGCCCCTTTAATTAATTATTTATTTATTTATTGGGCTGTGTTGGGTCTTCGTTTTTGTGCGAGGGCTTCCTCTAGTTGTGGAAAGTGGGGGCCACTCTTCATTGCGGTGCGCGGGCCTCTCAGTATCGCGGCCTCTCTTGCTGCGGAGCACAGGTTCCAGACGCACAGGCTCAGTAATTGTGGCACACGGGCTTAGTTGCTCCGCGCACGTGGGATCTTCGCAGACCAGGGCTCGAACCCGTGTCCCCCGCATTAGCAGGCAGACTCTCAACCACTGTGCCACCAGGGAAGCCCCCAAATTCTTTTTATTCCAAATTAAGTTACGAAATATTTATAAACCAATCTACAACCACTACAATAGGATCACTGTGAACAATGGTATTTGGGAACTGGAATAAATTTAAAATTGAAGATTCAATCAGAAGAATGAAAGAATGAAGAAATTAGAATCTGTCTGAATTTGAACCTGAAGTTTTAACATGGAAAAGGTGAATTATAGAGCAAGAAACAAACAAGAAAAGAGACAGCAAAGTCCACCAAAATCTATGTTCATTTACTTGGGTACCATACTGATGTTCCAGTTAGGCTTGAGCTGAAGATATTACTATCTAGAACACTTAAATTGGCTTGATGATTCAGGTGTTAAGATCAACTGAATGACTGCTTCCATTGGTAGAGCACAACTAGTCAGCAATGGGTAAAGAGGGAAATTAACTCCAGTGGTTTGGGAAAGTCTACAGTGAAATTACAACTGCATAATCTTCATATATATATATGAAAATTTATGAGTCAAAAAGCTTTATATATGTAGCAAGAAACACTTTCTTTAATATTGATAGAAAATAAATTGTAACAAGATAAAACTCTTACCAAATTACCAATATTTATTTAGTTATTTTTTTTATACTTTGTGTCTTATTCCTATTGGACAACGTAAGTAAAATAAGTAAATTTCAATTTATAAATATAACATAATAATATGATTACTAGATTCTAGGAAATGACCATGAGATAAATTCAAGCAGCTCCCAATATTTACTTTAATATGTGGTAAATCACAACAACACTATTAAAAATTCTTTTATTTGTTTTGGTTTTTTAAGATCATAATATAAGTTTATTACTAGAAAGCTTAATAATATAAAGTATAAAATATAATTGGATCTAGGTAATTTAGCAAAGTGTGAGCTTCCCAATCATTTTATAGAACCTGCCATCTCTTGAATAGTTCGTATAAAATAATGTGGTATGTTTGAAGTATTAGAAAAAAAAGAATTCAGAATTCTTTCATAAGTAGTACACTCAACATTGGAGATAGAAAGGGATGATGGGTAGGTACATACATGTGACAATAACATAGCAATAGCAACTGATTTGTATGAAAATCAGTCTATAGGTCCTGTTTAGGATGAAGAAATTGGCTAATGCTTGCAGCTGGAAGTAAGTAGTTTTACGGCTTTAATTCTCTTTTTGGAATGAAAATGATATTAAAATAACATGTAAAGAGGGACTTCCCTGGCGGTCCAGTGGTTAAGACTCCACCTTCTAATGCAGGGGGTGAGTGTTTGATACCTGGTCGGGGAGCTAAGATCGCAAATGCCTCGTGGCCAAAAAACCAAAACATAAAACAGAAGCAATACAGTAACAAATTCAATAAAGACTTTTAAAATGGTCCACAGCATAAAAACCTTTACCAAAAAAAACATGTAAAGATACTGTGATCAGGCGGGGTCTGGGCAAGATGGTGGAAGAGTAAGACGCGGAGATCACCTTCCTCCCCACAGATACATCAGAAATACATCTACACGTGGAACTGCTCCTATAGAACACCCACTGAACGCTGGCAGAAGATGTCAGACCTCCCAAAAGGCAAGAAACTCCCCACGTACCTGGGTAGGGCAAAAGAAAAAAGAAATAACAGAGACAAAAGAATAGGGACGGGACCTGCACCAGTGGGAGGGAGCTGTGAAGGAGGAAAGGTTTCCACACACTAGGAAGCCCCTTCGCGGGCGGAGACTGCGGGTGGCAGAGGGGGGGAAGCTACGGAGACACGGAGGAGAGCGCAGCCACAGGGGTGCAGAGGGCAAAGCGGAGAGATTCCCGCACAGAGGATCGGTGCCGACTAGCACTCACCAGCCCGAGAGGCTTGTCTGCTCATCCGCCGGGGCGGGCAGGGGCTGGGAGCTGAGGCTCGGGCTTCGGTTGGATCGCAGGGAGAGGACTGGGGTTGGCGGCGTGAACACAGCCTGAAGGGGTTAGTGCACCACAGCTAGCCGGGAGGGAGTCCGGGAAAAGCCTGGAGCTGCTGAAGAGGCGAGAGACTTTTTCTTGCCTCTTTGTTTCCTGGTGTGCGAGGAGAGGGGGATTCAGAGCGCCGCCTAAACGAGCTCCAGAGACAGGCGCGAGCCACGGCTATCAGCGCAGACCCCAGAGATGGACAAGAGACGCTAAGGCTGCTGCTGCAGCCACCAAGAAGCCTGTGTGCGAGCACAAGTCACTATCCACACCGCCCCTCCCAGGAGCCTGTGCAGCCTGCCACTGCCAGCGTCCCGTGATCCAGGGACAACTTCCCCGGGAGAACGCCCGGCGCGCCTCAGGCTGCTGCAACGTCACGCCGGCCTCTGCCGCCGCAGGCTCGCCCCGCCTCCGTACCCCTCCCTCCCCCCGGCCTGAGTGAGCCAGAGCCCCCGAAGCAGCTGCTCCTTTAACCCTGTCCTGTCTGAGCGAAGAACAGACGCCCTCAGGCGACTTACATGCAGAGGCGGGTCCAAATCCAAAGCTGAACCCTGGGAGCTACGCGAACAAAGAAGAGAAAGGGAAATTTCTCCCAGCAGCCTCAGAAGCAGCGGATTAAAGCTCCACAAACAACTTGATGTACCTGCATCTGTTGAATACCTGAATAGACAACGAATCATCCCAAATTGAGGAGGTGGACTTTGGGAGCAGGATATATTATTTCTTCCCCTTTTCCTCTTTTTGTGAGTGTGTATGTGTATGCTTTTGTGTGAGATTTTGTCTGTATAGCTTCGCTTTCACCATTTGTCCTAGGGTTTGGTCCGTCCGTTTTTTTTATTTTTTGTTTTTTTTACTTAAAAAATTTTTTTTCTTAATAATTTTTTTCTTATTTTTTATTTTAAAAAATTAAAAAATTTTTTTCTTAATAAATTTTTTCTCAATAATTTTTTTCTTATTTTTTGTTGTAAAAAATTTAAAAATTTATTTTAAAAAATTAAAATATTTTTTCTTAATAAATTTTTTCTTAATTTTTTTCTTATTTTTTATTTTAATAGCTTTATTTTATTTTATCTTACTTTATTTTATTTTATTCTCTTTCTTTCTTTCTTTCTATTTTTTCTCCCTTTTATTCTGAGCCATGTGGATGAAAGGCTCTTGGTGCTCCAGCCAGGCATCAGGGCTGTGCCTCGGAGGTGGGAGAGCCAACTTCAGGACACTGGTCCACAAGAGACCTCTCAGAGCCACATAATACCAAACGGCGAAAATCTCTCAGAGATCTCCATCTCAACACCAAGACCCAGCTTCACTCAACGACCAGCAAGCTACAGTGCTGGACACCCTATGCCAAACAACTAGCAAGACAGGAACACAGCCCCATCCATTAGCAGAGAGGCTGCCTAAAATCATAATAAGGCCACAGACACTCCAAAACACACCACCAGACATGGACATGCCCACCAGAAAGACAAGATCCAGCCTCATCCACCAGAACACAGGCACTAGTCCCCTCCACCAGGAAGCCTACACAACCCACTGAACCAACCTTAGCCACTGGGGACAGATACCAAAAACAACAGGAACTATGAACCTGCAGCCTGTGAAAAGGAGACCCCAAACACAGTAAGATAAGCAAAATGAGAAGACATAAAAACACACAGCAGATGAAGGAGCAAGGTAAAAACACACTAGACCTAACAAATGAAGAGGAAATAGGCAGTCTACCTGAAAAAGAATTAGGAATAATGATAGTAAAGATGATCCAAAATCTTGGAAATAGAATAGAAAAATGCAAGAAACATTTAACAAGGATGTAGAAGAACTAAAGAGGAACCAAGCAATGATGAAAACCACAATAAATGAAATTAAAAATACTCTAGAAGGGATCAATAGCAGAATAACTGAGGCAGAAGAACGGGTAAGTGACCTGGAAGATAAAATAGTGGAAATAACTACTGCAGAGCAGAATAAAGAAAAAAGAATGAAAAGAACTGAGGACAGTCTCAGAGACCTCTGGCACAACATTAAACGCACCAACATTCGAATTATAGGAGTCCCAGAAGAAGAAAAGAAAAAGAAAGGGACTGAGAAAATATCTGAAGAGATTATAGTTGAAAACTTCCCTAATATGGGAAAGGAAATAGTTAATCAAGTCCTGGAAGCACAGAGAGTCCCATACAGGATAAATCCAAGCAGAAACATGCCAAGACACATATTAATCAAACTATCAAAAATTAAATATACAGAAAACATATTGAAAGTAGCAAGGGAAAAACAACAAATAACACACAAGGGAATCCCCATAAGGTTAACAGCTGATCTTTCAGCAGAAACTCTGCAAGCCAGAAGGGAGTGGCAGGACATACTCAAAGTGATGAAGGAGAAAAACCTACAACCAAGATTACTCTATCCAGCAAGGATCTCATTCAGATTTGATGGAGAAATTAAAACCTTTACAGACAAGCAAAAGCTGAGAGAGTTCAGCACCACCAAACCAGCTTTACAACAAATGCTAAAGGAACTTCTCTAGGCAGGAAACACAAGAGAAGGAAAAGACCTACAATAACAAACCCAAAACATTTAAGAAAATGGGAATAGGAACATACATATCGATAATTACCTTAAATGTAAATGGATTAAATGCTCCCACCAAAGACACAGACTGGCTGAATGGATGCAAAAACAAGACCCGTATATATGCTGACTACAAGAGACCCACTTCAGACCTAGGGACACATACAGACTGAAAGTGAGGGGATGGAAAAAGATACTCCATGCAAATGGAAATCAAAAGAAAGCTGGAGTAGCAATTCTCATATCAGACAAAATAGACTTTAAAATAAAGACTATTACAAGAGACAAAGAAGGACACTATATAATGATCAAGGGATCGATGCAAGAAGATATAACAATTGTAAATATTTATACACCCAACATAGGAGCACCTCAATACATAAGGCAAATACTAACAGCCATAATAGGGGAAATCGACAGTAACACAATCATAGTAGGGGACTTCAACACCCCACTTTCACCAATGGACAGATCATCCAAAATGAAAATAAAGAAGAAAACACAAGCTTTAAATGATACATTAAACAAGATGGACTTAATTGACATTTATAGGACATTCTACCCAAAAACAACAGAATACACATTTTTCTCAAGTGCTCATGGAACATTCTCCAGGATAGATCATATCTTGGGTCACATATCAAGCCTTGGTAAATTTAAGAAAATTGAAATCGTATCAAGTATCTTTTCCGACCACAACGCTATGAGACTAGATATCAATTACAGGAAAAGATCTGTAAAAAATACAAACACATGGAGGCTAAACAATACACTACTTAACAAAGAAGTGATCACTGAAGAAATCAAAGGGGAAATCAAAAAATACCTAGAAACAAATGACAATGGAGACACGACGACCCAAAATCTATGGGATGCAGCAAAAGAAGTTCTAAGAGGGAAGTTTATAGCAATACAATCCTACCTCAAGAAAAAGGAAACATCTCGAATAAACAACCTAACGTTATACCTAAAGCAATTAGAGAAAGAAGAACAAAAAACCCCCGAAGTTAGCAGAAGGAAAGAAATCATAAAGATCAGATCAGAAATAAATGAAAAAGAAATGAAGGAAACAATAGTAAAGATCAGTAAAGCTAAAAGCTGGTTCTTTGAGAAGATCAACAAAATTGATAAACCATTAGCCAGACTCATCAAGAAAAAAAGGGAGAAGACTCAAATCAATAGAATTAGAAATGAAAAAGGAGAAGTAACAACTGACACTGTAGAAATACAAAGGATCATGAGAGATTACTACAAGCAACTCTATGCCAATAAAATGGACAACCTGGAAGAAATGGACAAATTCTTAGAAATGCACAACCTGCCGAGACTGAACCAGGAAGAAATAGAAAATATAAACAGACCAATCACAAGCACTGAAATTGAAACTGTGATTAAAAATCTTCCAACAGGGCTTCCCTGGTGGCGCAGTGGTTGAGAATCTGCCTGCTAATGCAGGGGACACGGGTTCGAGCCCTGGTCTGGGAAGATCCCACATGCCGCGGAGCAACTGGGCCCGTGAGCCACAACTGCTGAGCCTGCGCGTCTGGAGCCTGTGCCCCACAAAGGGAGGGGCGGCGATAGTGAGAGGCCCGCGCACCGCGATGAAGAGTGGCCCCCGCACCATGATGAAGAGTGGCCCCCGCTTGCCGCAACTAGAGAAAGCCCTCGCACGAAACGAAGACCCAACACAGCTAAAAATAAAATAAATAAATAAAGTAGCTATTAATTAAAAAAAAAAAAAAAAAAAATCTTCCAACAAACAAAAGCCCAGGACCAGATGACTTCACAGGCAAATTCTATCAAACATTCAGAGAAGAGCTAACACCTATCCTTCTCAAACTCTTCCAAAATATAGCAGAGGGAGGAACACTCCCCAATTCATTCTACGAGGCCACCATCACCCTGATACCAAAACCAGACAAAGATGTCACAAAGAAAGAAAACTACAGGCCAATATCACTGATGAACATAGATGCAAAAATATTCAACAAAATACTAGCCAACAGAATCCAACAGCACATTAAAAGGATCATACACCATGATCAAGTGGGGTTTATCCCAGGAATGCAAGGATTCTTCAATATAAGCAAATCAATCAACGTGATACACCATATTAACAAATTGAAGGAGAAAAACCATATGATCATCTCAGTAGATGCAGAGAAAGCTTTCGACAAAATTCAACACCCATTTATGATAAAAGTCCTACAGAAAGTAGGCATAGAGGGAACTTTCCTCAACATAATAAAGGCCATATATGACAAACCCACAGCCAACATTGTCCTCAATGGTGAAAAACTGAAACCATTTCCACTAAGATCGGGAACAAGACAAGGTTGCCCACTCTCACCACTATTATTCAACATAGTTTTGGAAGTGTTAGCCACAGCAATCAGAGAAGAAAAAGAAATAAAAGGAATCCAAATTGGAAAAGAAGAAGTAAAGCTGTCACTGTTTGCAGATGACATGATACTATACATAGAGAATCCTAAAGATGCTACCGGAAAACTACTAGAGCTAATCAATGAATTTGGTAAAGTAGCAGGATACAAAATTAATGCACAGAAATCTCTTGCATTTCTATACACTAATGATGAAAAATCTGAAAGTGAAATTAAGAAAACACTCCCATTTCCCATTGCAACAAAAAGAATAAAATACCTAGGAATACACCTACCTAAGGAGACAAAAGACCTGTATGCAGAAAATTATAAGACACTGATGAAAGAAATTAAAGATGATACAAATAGATGGAGAGATATACCATGTTCTTGGATTGGAAGAATCAACATTGTGAAAATGACTCTACTACCCAAAGCAATCTACAGATTTAATGCAATCCGTATCAAACTACCACTGGCATTTTTCACAGAACTAGAACAAAAAATTTCACAACTTGTATGGAAACACAAAAGTCCCCGAATAGCCAAAGCAATCTTGAGAACGAAAAACGGAGCTGGAGGAATCAGGCTCCCTGACTTCAGACTATACTACAAAGCTACAGTAATCAAGACAGTTTGATACTGGCACAAAAACAGAAATATAGATCAATGGAACAGGATAGAAAGCCCAGAGATAAACCCATGCACATATGGTCACCTTATCTTTGATAAAGGAGGCAAGCATATACAGTGGAGAGAAGACAGCCTCTTCAATAAGTGGCCCTGGGAAAACTGGACAGGTACATGTAGAAGTATGAAATTAGAACACTCCCTAACACCATACACAAAAATAAACTCAAAATGGATTAAAGACCTAAATGTAAGGCCAGACACTATAAAACTCTTAGAGGAAAACATAGGTAGAACACTCTATGACATAAATCACAGCAAGATCCATTCTGACCCAGGTCCTAGAGAAATGGAAATAAAAACACAAATAAACAAATGGGACCTAATGAAACTTAAAAGCTTTTGCACAGCAAAGGAAACCATAAACAAGACCAAAAGACAACCCTCAGAATGGGAGAAAATATTTGCAAATGAAGCAACTGACAAAGGATTAATCTCCAAGATTTACAAGCAACTCATGCAGGTCAATAACAAAAAAGCAAACAACCCAATCCAAAAATGGGCAGAAGACCTAAATAGACATTTCTCCAAAGAAGATATACAGATTGCCAACAGACACATGAAAGAATGCTCAACATCATTAATCATTAGAGAAATGCAAATCAAAACTACAATGAGGTATCATCTCACACCAGTCAGAATGGCCATCATCAAAAAATCTAGAAACAATAAATGCTGGAGAGGGTGTGGAGAAAAGGGAACACTCTTGCACTGTTGGTGGGAATTTAAATTAATTCAGCCACTATGGAGAACAGTATGGAGCTTCCTTAAAAAACTAAAAAGAGAACTACCATACGACCCAGCAGTCCCACTACTGGGCATATATCCTGAGAAAACCATAATTCAAAAAGAGTCATGTACCAAAATGTTCATTGCAGCTCTATTTACAATAGTCAGGACATGGAAGCAACCTAAGTGTCCATCATTGGATGAATGGATAAAGAAGATGTGGCACATATATACAATGGAATATTACTCAGCCATAAAAAGAAACGAAATGGAGGTATTTGTAGTGAGGTGTATGGAGTTAGAGTCTGTCATACAGAGTGAAGTAAGTCAGAAAGAGAAAAACAAGTACAGTATGCTAACACATATATATGGAATCTAAGGGAAAAAAAAAAAAAGGTCATGAAGAACCTAGTGGCAAGACGGGAATAAAGACACAGTCCTACTAGAGAATGGACTTGAGGATATGGGGAGGGGGAAGGGTAAGATGTGACAAATAGAGAGAGTGGCATGGACATATATACACTACCAAACATAAAGTAGGTAGTGGGAAGCAACCGCATAGCACAGGGAGATCAGCTCTGTGCTTTGTGACCACCTAAAGGTGTGGGATAGGGAGAGCGGGAGGGAGGGAGATGCAAGAGGGAAGAGATATGGGAACATATGTATATGTATAACTGATTCTTTTTGTTATAAAGCAGAAACTAACACACCATTGTAAAGCAATTATACTCCAATAAAGATGTTAAAAAAAAAAAAAAGATACTGTGATCAGGAGACCTTCAAGATGGAGGAGGAGTGAGACTTGGAGATCACCTTCCCCCCCACAAATACACCTGAAGTACATCTACATTTGCAACAACTCCTACAGAACACCTACTGAATGCTGGCAGAAGACCTCAGACTTACCAAAAGGCAAGGAACTCCCCACGTACCTGGCCAGGGCAATAGAAAAAAGAAAAAACAGAGACAAAAGAATAGGGGCAGGAGCTGTCCCTCTGGGAGGGAACTGTGAAGGAGGAAAAGTTTCCACACACTAGGAAGCCCCTTTATGGGCAGAGACGGGGGGTGGCGAGGGGGAATCTTCGGAGCCACAGAGGAGAGCACGGCAATAGGGGTGCAGAGGGCAAAGTGGAGAGATTCTGGCACAGAGGATAGGTTCCGACCATCACTCACCAGCCTGAGAGGCTTGTCTGCTCACCCGCCAGGGTGGGTGGGGGTTGGGAGCTGAGGCTCCGGCTTCGGAGGTCAGATGCCAGGGAGAGGACTGGGGTTGGCTGCGTGAACACAGCCTGAAGGGGGAAGTGCACCACAGCTAGCCGGGAGGGAGTCTGGAAATGCCTAAGAGGCAAGAGACCATTGTTTCGGGATGCGCGAGGAGATTCAGAGCACTGCCTAAACGAGCTCCGGAGACAGGTGCGAGCCGCGGCTACCAGCGTGGACACCAGAGACGGGCAGGAAACACTAAGGCTGCTGCTGCAGCCACCAAGAAGCCTGTGTGCAAGCACAGGTCACTATCCATACCTGCTCTCCTAGAAGCCTGTGCAGCCCGCCACTGCCAGGGTCCCGTGATCCAGGGACAACTTCCCCGGGAGAACGCACAGCACGCCTCAGGCTGGTGCAACGTCACGCCGGCCTCTGCCACCACAGGCTTGCCCCGCATTCTGTAACCCTCCCTCCCCCTGGCCTGAGTGAGCCAGAGCCCCCGAATCAGCTGCTCCTTTAAGCCCCTCCTGTCTGAGCGAAGAACAGACGCCCTCAGGCGACCTAGATGTAGAGGCGGGGCCAAATCCAAAGCTGAACCCCAGGAGCTGTGTGAACAAAGAAGAGAAAGGGAAATCTCTCCGTGCAGCCTTAGGAGCAGCGGATTAAATCCCCACAATCAACTTGATGTACCCTGCATCTCTGGAATACCTGAATAGACAACGAATCATCCCAAAATTGAGACAGTAGACTTGGGGAGCAACTGTAGACTTGGGGTTTGCTTTCTGCATCTAATTTGTTTCTGGTTTTATGTTTATCTTAGTTTAGTACTTAGAGTTTATTATCATTGGTGGATTTGTTTATTAATTTGGGTACTCTCTTCCTTTTAATATATAGATATATATTTATTTTCCCTTTTTCTCATTTTATGAGTGTGTATGTGTATGCTTCTTTGTGTGATTTTGTCTATATAGCTTTGCTTTTACCATTTGTCCTAGGGTTCTGTCTGTCGTTTTTTTCTTTTTTTTTTTGTATAGTTTTTAGTGCTGCTGATCATTGGTGGATTTGTTTTTTGGTTTCGCTGCTCTCTTCTTTCTTTCTTTTTTTTTAAATTACTTTTCAATTTTTTTATTTTAATAATTTAAAAATTTTTTATTTTAATAACTTTTATTTTATTTTTTCTTTCTTTCTTTTTCTCTGAACCATGTGGCTGACAGGGTCTTGGGGCTCCGGGTGGGTGTCCGGCCTGTGCCTCTGAGGTGGGAGAGCCAACTTCAGGACATTGGTCCACCAGAGATATCCTGGCTCCACATAATATGAAACAGCGAAATCTCTCCCAGAGAACTGTATCTCAATGGTAAGATCGAGTTCCACTCAACGACCAGCAAGCTAAAGTGCTGGACACCCTATGCCATACAACTAGCAAGACAGGAATACAACCTGACCCATTAGCAGAGAGGCTGCCTAAAAACATAATAAGGCCACAGACACCCCAAAACACACCTCTGGACGCAGTCCTGCCCACCAGAAACACAAGATCCAGCCTCACCCACCAGAACACAGGCACCAGTCCCCTCCACCAGAAAGCCTACACAAGCCACTGAACCAACTTTAGCCATTGGGGGAAGACACCAAAAATAACAGGAACTATGAACCTGCAGCCTGCGAAAAGGAGATCCCAAACACAGTAAGTTAAGCAAAATGAGACGGCAGAGAAACACACAGCAGATGAAGGAGCAAGGTGAAAACCCACCAGACCAAACAAATGAAGAGGAACTAGGCAGTCTACCTGAAAAAACATTCAGAGTAATGATTGTAAAGATGATCCAAAATCTTGGAAATAGAATGGAGAACATACAAGAAACGTTTAACAAGGACCTAGAAGAACTAAAGAGCAAACAAACAATGATGAACAACACAATAAATGAAATTAAAAATTCTCTAGAAGGAATCAATAGCAGAATAACTGAGGCAGAAGAAAGGATAAGTGACCTGGAAGATAACATAGTGGAAATAACTACCACGGAGCACAATAAAGAAAAAAGAATGAAAAGAACTGAGGACACTCTCAGAGACCTCTGGGATACCATTAAACGCACCAACATTTGAATTATAGGGGTCCCAGAAGAAGAAGAGAAAAAGAAAGGGACTGAGAAAATATATGAAGAGATTATAGTTGAAAACTTCCCTAATATGGGAAAGGAAATAGTCAATCAAGTCCAGGAAGCACAGAGAGTCCTATACAGGATAAATTCAAGGAGAAACATGCCAAGACACATATTAATCAAACTATCAAAAAATAAATACAAAGAAAAAATATGAAAAGCAGCAAGGGAAAAACAACAAATAACATACAAGGGAATCCCTATAAGGTTAACAGCTGATCGTTCAGCAGAAACTCTGCAAGCCAGAAGGGAGTGGCAGAACATATTTAAAGTGATGAAAGGGAAAAACCTACAACCAAGATTACTCTAGCTGGCAAGGATCTCATTCAGATTTGACAGAGAAATTAAAACCTTTAAAGACAAGCAAAAGCTTAGAGAATTCAGCACCACCAAACCAGCTTTACAACAAATGCTAAAGGAACTTCTCTAGGCAGGAAACACAAGAGAAGGAAAAGACCTACAAAAACAAACCCAAAATAAGTAGGAAAATGGTAATATGAACATACATAATGATAACTACCTTAAATGTAAATGGATTAAAGCTCCAACCAAAAGACATAGACTGGTTGAATAGATAATAAAACAAGACCCATACATATGCTGTCTACAAGAGACCATTTCAGACCTAGGGACACATACAGACTGAAAGTGAGGGGATGGAAAAAGATATTCCATGCAAATGGATATCAAAAGAAAGCTGGAGTAGCAATTTTCATATGACAAAATAGACTTTAAAATAAAGACTATTACAAGAGACAAAGAAGGACACTACATATTGATCAAGGGAGCAATCCAAGAAGAAGATATAACAATTGTAAATATTTATGCATCTAACATAGGAGCACCTCAATATATAAGGAATATGCTAACAGCCATAAAAGGGGAAATCGACAGTAACACAATCATAGTTGGGGACTTTAACATTCCACTTTCACCAACGGACAGATCATCCATAATGAAAATAAGTAAGGAAACACAAGCTTTAAATGACACATTAAACAAGATGGACTTAATTGATATTTATAGGACATTCCATCCAAAAACAATAGAATACACTTTCTTCTAAGTGCTCATGGAACATTCTCCAGGATACATCATATCTTGGGTCACAAATCAAACCTTGGTAAATTTAAAAAAATTGAAATCATATCAAGTATCTTTTCTGACCACAACGCCATGAGACTAGATATCAATTACAGGAAAAAATCTGTAAAAAATATAAACACATGGAGGCTAAACAATACACTACTAAATAACCAAGAGATCACTGAGGAAATCAAAGAGGAAATCAAACAATACCTAGAAACAAATGACAATGAAAACACAAAGACCCAAAACCTATGGGATGCAGCAAAAGCAGTTTTAAGAGGGAAGTTTATAGTAATACAATCCTACCTCAAGAAATAGGAAACATCTCGAATAAACAACCTAACCTTACACCTAAAGCAATTAGAGAAAGAAGAACAAAAAAACCTCAAAGATAGCAGAAGGAAAGAAATCATAAAGATTAGATCAGAAATAAATGAAAAAGAAATGAAGAAAACAATAGCAAAGATCAATAAAACCAGAAGCTGGTTCTTTGAGAAGATAAACAAAATTGATAAATCATTAGCCAGACTCATCAAGAAAAAAAGGGAGAAGACACAAATCAATAGAATTAGAAATGAAAAAGGAGAAGTAGCAACTGACACTGCAGAAATACAAAGGATCATGAGAGATTACTACAAGCAACTCTATGCCAATAAAATGGACAACCTGGAAGAAATGGACAAATTCTTGGAAAAGCACAAACTTCCAAGACTGAACCAGGAAGAAAGAGAAAATATAAACAGACCAATCACAAGCACTGAAATTGAGACTGTGATTAAAAATCTTCCAATAAACAAAAGCCCAGGACCAGATGCCTTCACAGGCGAATTCTATCAAACATTTACAGAAGAGCTAACACCTATCCTTCTCAAACTCTTCCAAAATACAGCAGAGGGAGGAACACTCCCAAACTCATTCTATGAGGCCACCATCACCCTGATACCAAAACCAGACAAAGATGTCACAAAGAAAGAAAACTACAGGCCAATATCACTGATGAACATAGATGCAAAAATCCTCAACAAAATACTAGCAAACGGAATCCAACAGCACATTAAAAGGATCATATACTATAATCAAGTGGGGTTTATCCCAGGAATGCAAGGATTCTTCAATATACCCAAATCAATCAATGTGATATACCATATTAAGAAATTGGAGGATAAAAACCATATGATTATCTCAATAGATGCAGAAAAACTTTCGACAAAATGCAACACCCATTTATGATAAAAATGGCATAGAGGGAACTCCAGAAAGCAGGCATAGAGGGAACTTACCTCAACATAATAAAGGTCATATATGACAAACCCACAGCCAACATCGTTCTGAATGGTGAAAAACTGAAACCATCTCCTCTAAGATCAGGAACAAGATAAGGTTGTCCACTGTCACCACTATTATTCAACATAGTTTTGGAAGTGTTAGCCACAGCAATCAGAGAAGAAAAAGAAATAAAAGGAATCCAAATCGGAAAAGAAGAAGTAAAACTGTCACTCTTTGCAGATGACATGATACTATACATTGAGAATCCTAAAGATGCTACCAGAAAACTACTAGAGCTAATCAATGAATCTGGTAAAGTAGCAGGATACAAAATTAATGCACAGAGATCTTTTGCATTCCTATACACTAAAGATGAAAAATCTGAAAGAGAAATTAAGGAAACACTCCCACTTACCATTGCAACAACAACAAAAAAGTACCTAGGAATAAACCTACCTAAGGAGACTAAAGACCTGTATGTAGAATACTGTAAGGCACTGATGAAAGAAATTAAAGACGATACAAAGAGATGGAGAGATATACCATGTTCTTGGACTGGAAGAATCAACTTTGTGAAAATGACTATACTACCCAAAGCAATGTACAGATTCAGTGCAATCCCTATCAAATTACCAATGGCAGTTTTCACAAAAGTAGAACAAAAAATTTCACAATTTGTATGGAAACACAAAAGTCCCCGAATAGCCAAAGCAATCTTGAGAAAGGAAAACGGAGCTGGAGGAATCAGGCTCCTGGACTTCAGAGTATATTACAAAGCTACAGTAATCAAGACAGTATGGTACTGGCACAAAAGCAGAAATATAGATCAATGGAACAGGATAGATAGCCCAGAGATAAACCCATGCACATATGGTCACCCTATATTTGATGAAGGAGGCAAGAATATACAATGGAGAAAGACAGCCTCTTCAATAAGTGGTGCTGGGAAAACTGGACAGCTATATGCATAAAAATCAAACTGGACTACTTTCTCACACCATATACAAAAATAAGCTCAAAATGGATTAAAGACTTAAATATAAGAGTTGAAACCATAAAAATTCTCAAAGAAAACAAAGACAGTATGTTGTTTGACATCAGTCTTAGCAATATTTTTTTGGACATGTCCCCTCAGGCAAGGGAAACAAAAGCAAAAATAAACAAATGGGACTATATCAAACTAAAAAGCTTTTGCACAGCAATGGAAATTATCAACAAAATGAAAAAGCTGCACAGTGAATGGGAGAAAAACATTTGCAAGCAATATATATGATAAGGGGTTAATATCTAAAATATACAAAGAAATCATACAACTCAATAGCAAAAAAAAAAAAAAGTCCTATTAAAAAATGCACAGGGAATCTGAATAGACATTTTTCCAAAGAAGTCATACATATGGCCAACAGGCACATAAAAAGATGCTCAACATCACTAATCATGAGTAAACCACAATGAGATATCACCTCACACCTGTCAAAATGGCTATTATCAGAAGGACAACAAATAACAAGTGTTAGAATGTGGAAGAAAGGGAACACTTAAGCACTGTTGGTGAGAATGTAAATTGCTGTAGTCACTGTGGAGTACAGTATAGAAGTATCTCAAAAAATTAGAACTACCATATGATCCAGCAATTTCACTTCTGGATATTTTCCCAAAGAAAACAAAAACACCAATTCAAAAAGATATATGTATATTATATACATATAATGTTCACAGAAGCATTATTCACAATAGCAAAGATATGGAAGTAGCCTAAGTGCCCTCTGACAGACGAATGGCTAAGGAAGATGTGATATATATATACACACATGCACAGTGGAATATCACTCATCTGTAAAGAAGGATGAAATCTTTCCATTTGCCACAACATGGATGGACCCATAGGGTATCATGCTAAGTGAAATGAATTAGACAGAGAAAGACAAATACCATATGATTTCACTGATATGTGGAATCTAAAACACAAAATAAGTGAACAAACATAACAAAACAAAACAGAGTCATAGATACAGAGAACAAACAGGTGGTTGCCAGAGGGGAGGAGGGGAGGAGGATGAGTGAAATAGGTGAGGGAAATTAAAAGGTACAAATTTCCAGTTACAAAATAAATGAATCATGGGAATGAAATAGACAGTATGGGAAATATAGTCAGTAATAATGTAATATATTTGTATGGTGACATAGTAACTAGATTTACTGTGATCATTTTGTAATGAAAAGAAATACGGAATCACTATGTTGTCACCAGGTACTAATCTAGTGCTGTGGGTCAATTATACTTCAAAAAACAAACAACCAAATACACTCAAAGAAAAAGAGAACAGATTTGTGGCTATCAGAGGAAAGGGGAGGGAGAGAGGAAACTGGATGAAGGCGGTCAAATGTACAAACTTCCAGTTATAAAGTAAATAAATACTAGGGATGTAATATACCACATGATTAATATGATTAAACTGCCATATGTTATATATGAAAGTTGTTAGGAAAGTGAATCCTAAGAGTTCTTTCTCATCACAAGTAAAAAACATTCTTTTATTTTATACCTATATGAGATGATTGAGGTTCACTAAACTTATTGTGGTAATCATTTCATGATGTACTTAAGTCAAATCATTATGCTGTACACTTTAAATTTATACAGTGCTATATGTTAATTATATCTCAATAGACCTGGAAGAAAAAAACCTTCTGTATTCTTGGAGAAATCAAATGAAGAAGTTACAATACATTATACCAATATTAATGAAAAAGAGAAGTAATAATAAGGGTTAAAAATCACATTTGGATTTGGAAACTTTTTACATAAAATACAAAAAGATGTTTAATAAATCCTATGCAGAAACATTACTGGAGACATTTAATTAAAATTTAATTTGCTTTAAATAAATTCTTTTACTATAACTTATAGAAGAGAGGCACTTGGTGACACTATTTCTATTAACTTTATACTTCATGAAAGTATTTGCTTTGTTATTAAAAGTTTTGGTTTAAAGTTTCTAAGAAAAATAAGTAATTAAACAGAAAAGTTGGGGAATGAAGAGTCCATATAAGTGACAGACAAAAGAATCTATAAAAATAACTAATAGTCAAGTGATGCTTATAGGCATCTTAAAAAAAATTAACTGACTGCTAAAAATGTAAAACAAGAAGTAGGTATATAGCAAGATAACAAAATTGTTTCTAGTCACATTTCACTTAGAAGAAATGAAATCTTATAATTTAAGCCTATTAAAGTAGTTATCTGGGTGAAGCAAAAACACAGTACAGTGTCATTATTTCATGTCTTCACAACTGTATGACATGCAAGCTATGTAAAATCCATTAATTAACTAATGTGGAATAAAGCAAGGAAAGTTCTACTAATTACACATTGTTGAATATTTTCAAGTCCCATACATAGAGATTAAAGTATAACTGCATAATATAAAGTAAAAATAAACAGATTTGTACAATTAGCAAGAAGCCCCAAACAAATTATACACTATATGTATTTTCATATAATATCACCCTTCCTTCTGGTTTGCTCTTCATTGCCTTTCTTGTTCTCTAACCCCTCATATTTTAAAACTTAGCCCCAAGACCCAGATTTATACAGTCCATCCTACCCCCTCTAGCTCATAGTATGCTCCCCTTTCTCTGGACTCTTGGTTGAGAGTACTACTCACTTAAAAGTCATGAGATAGAGCAAAAAGCCAACTGATTTTTTCCCATAGCACAGAGATAATCCATCATATATTTCTAAGGTCATTTAAAAAAATTTATTACAGTAATTCATAATACTGGTAAAATTCAAAGAGCACTGCAGGTTGTAAAGTGAAAAACAAATGCCCCATCTCTCTCTCCACAGATGAACATTGTTATAATTTCCTTCATATCTCATTCTATAGATTTTTATACACCTGTCTTAGAAACTCTTGGGGACAAATGTATTTAGGAATCTGGAGTTTTTCAGATTTAGAAAGATAATTTGATGCATTTATTGAATTTTACCACTAACACCAGTCAATGGTGTCCAGCCAGCAGCTCATAATCAAAGACATTCATGTTATCTGTAGTGAATATTCACCCTTTGATATAAACATAGAACATAAATAATTTCACATATTAACAAGTAGCTTTTATTTTTTTCCTCAGAGGATGTTTTTTTCCTCCAGCTTTGTTGAGATGTAATTGGTATATTTCTGTACAACGTGATAATTTGATACACATAGTGCAAAATGATTACCTCAGTAAGGTTAGTTAACCCATCCATCACCTCACTTAATTACAATTGTGTGTGTGTGTGTGTGTGTGTGTGTGTGTGTTTGTGGTGAGAACATTTAAGATCTACTCTCTTTGCAACTTTCAAGTATATAATATAGTATTGTTAACTATAGGCACCATGCTAAATATTAGATCCCAAGAACTTATTCCTCTTATAACTGGGAGTTTGTACATTTTGACCAAAATCTCCCCATTTCCCCTATTTCCCAGCCCTTGGCAATCACCCTTCTAATCTCTATTTCTATGAGTTTGATTTTTTTTTTTAAAGATTTCACATATATGTGAGATCATGCAGTATTTGTCTTTCTCTGTGTGACATATTTCACTAAGCATAATGCCCTCAAGGTCCATCCATGTTGTCACAAATGGCAGGATTTCCTTCTCTTTTTACGGCTGAATAATATTCATATATACATATAGATATAGTCATATGTAAATATATATGTGATATGTATATATCACATTTTCACATATATATCCCATTTTCATTATGCATTCATTCATCAATGGACACTTAGGTTGTTTCCATGTTGTGGCTATAGTGAATAATGTTGCAATAGCATGGGGGTGCAGGTACCACTTTGAGATAATGATTTCATTTCCTTCCAATATATTCCCAGAAGTGGGATATATATATGCAGATGTGGGGCCATATGGTAGATCTATTTTTAATTTTTTCCATAATGTTTTCCATAATGGATGTACCAATTTACATTCACCCTTAGGGTTCCCTTTTCTCCACACCCTTGCCAACACATGTTATTTATTTATTTTTTTGATAACAGCCATTCTTACAGGTGTGAGGTGATATCTCATTGTGGTTTTGATTTGCATTTCCCTGATGATTAGTGATGTTGAACTCCTTTCCCGGTACCTGTTGGCCACCTGTAAGTCTTTTTTTGAAAAATGTCTATTCAGGTCCTATGCCCATTTTTAAATCAGATTGTCCACTTTTTGGCTATTGAGTTGTATGAGTTCTTCATATATTTTTGGATATTAACCTCTTATCTGGTGTGTGGTCATAAATAGCTTTTAAATTCTCAATGAACTCAGGTGGGCTCTTAATGTTCCCAGGTCAGTCAGGTTTTACCGCCAAAATGTACTGAGGGAAAAAGAACCTTTTGTATTTCAGAGCCTTTTTCCTTTTAGAATTGCAATTATAGACCTGTATTAACTCTACCCATGGAAACACAATATATTACCATATACCTAAATGATAAATTGTATCCTTTTATTCATTCACATGCTTCACTATAAATGAAACGCAATCTTGTTCTTAGTCATGGTATTCAATGACTGAAATCTAAGAACACTACATATTTGACTCTCACTAAATACAGGTAGTAACTTAGTACCCACTAGTAAAGGGTCTCATTGTTGAGTTATTTCTGGATTTGTGTATATTTCCTAGAAGCAGCTTATACAGAGAATTCAGAAAAGAGAACTCAGTTAGTGGGTCAAGTGAAAATGCTCTATCACATGGCATGTGGTGTATTCATTCAATGTCTAACTATTGTCTCCAACACTGCAACATCATGCCTTGCATTGCTTCTGGATGTATCCCATCCACATTCCCTCTCTGCTATTGATTGTGGGTTATAATTATTTAAATCTTTTATGTATGTTTGATTCAGCCTTTGATATTTGCCTCCTTTCATTTCCAACTTCTTTTTTTTCCCCCTTTTTATGTTATCTTACCAGCTGTTTTCACTAGATGTTCAATCTGGCTAATAATCCTTCCAACTCTTGATATTTTGTAAGCATGTGTTTCATAGTCTCAAAGTTTTTACACACTAAAACTTTTAAGCATTTTGAGTTAACAAATGATCAGAAAAACATAAAATCCATATAAACAACTTTCTATACTATATTAAGTTCAAAATAAGTACCATGTTCATTTTTAAAACTGCATAATATAAGCTTAATTGTGAAAAGATTAAATAAGTAAGCACTCTGAAATGCATTCCTGCCTTAAATGGTCACTACCTGCCTGTCACCTCAATTTTTAAAAAATTAATTAATTAATTAATTATTTATGCTATACAGTAGGTCCTTGTTGGTTATCCCTCTTAAGTACAGCAGTGTGTACTTGTCAATCCCAAAC
Organism: Eubalaena glacialis; assembly: GCF_028564815.1. Lineage (NCBI taxonomy): Eukaryota > Metazoa > Chordata > Mammalia > Artiodactyla > Balaenidae > Eubalaena > Eubalaena glacialis. The sequence goes on along the minus strand of NC_083716.1, from coordinate 157,918,025 downwards.
TCCCACACCATCCCCACCCCCCTCAATTTTTTAATTGAGATCTATCTTATATTTGCCACCTGCTAATATAGTAAGAATAAGAAGCATGGTTTACTAAGGATCATTTGATGCTTGTACATTTATGTCTAGAATGACCATGTAAAAACCATGTTCAGCTAAACATTGGGGAAACATATCTAAGTTTTGTATAAATATAAATAAGCATATATGTATTCCTTTTAAAATTATTAAGATGAGAACATTCTATGTATAATGTCCTATAACTCAGTTAAAAAAAAAATTTAACAAGAGTATCCTTCCATTATACCACAGAGATCTGCTTGTTTAGACTGGATGAAACCTAAGTCATGCAGCTGAATGCAGCTGGAGAAAAACCAATAAATATACTGACTGGTCTCACTTTTAAATTCATGAAGAACTCAAGTGGGCTCTTAACACTCTCAGCCAATCACAGTATAATTTCTTAGTCCATTCAATCTCCCATTTTCCTAGATAACCTCTTCACACCTTCTGTTCCTTGAGTCCTCTCTCTCGCACTCCACATCTAGTCTGTCAGGAATCCAGTTGATTTAATTTCAAATTACATCCAAGCTCCAGTGACTTCTCACCACTTCCACTGCTATTCCTCTGGTCTAAGGTACCATTATTTCCAAATTACGTCCCACGTTTTACACTTGCTCCCCATCAGCCTATTTGTAATAATTATCATTGGTAAAACCAGAGTAAGCTTTTCAAAAATTTGTCAGATCATGTTACTTCTCTGCTAAGACAAAGTCCAATGTATATCATTATCTTTTTGGCCCCACATCCTACCCCTATCCCTCTTGCTCTGCTAAAGACACACTGGCCTCTAACCCTTTTATTTAAAACATCTGACATGTCCCTCGCCCAATGAGTCTACACTGGTTGTTCTCGCTACCTGGGAACATTCTTTCCTCAGATATCCACATGACTAACCCCCTTGTTTCTTTTAAGTCTTTGCTTAAATTTGCTCTTTCTTGATAAGACTTACCCTGCTAATCCTATTTAACATTGCAACACCTTCTCCTAATTCCACTGACACTGCTAATACAACTTACTCTGTTTTATGTTTTTTTCCATAGCACATATTATCTTCTGAGGTACAACACTATGTATTTATTGTGATTATTTTTAAATGTCCCTCTCCCACCACTTGAATGTAAGCTCCATAAGGGTTTGGATCTTTGTTTTGTTCACCGATCCCAAGCACCTAAAACACTGCCTGGCACAAAGTAGGCCCTCAATAAATATTTGAGAAAAAAAATGAACAAACGTTTATTCATTTAATTTAAATAGTTAAGATATATATTTATTTTAATAATTTTTAAAAGCTTAAAATATTTTATAGTAAAATTTACCTCCCACTCCTGTTCTCCATCTATCTAATTCCTATTCTCTCTCCATGAGATTATGTCATCACCATTATTATTTCCTTGTGTATCCTTGCAGTGATTTTTCTGCATAAGTAAGCATATAAAAACGAACATTCTCTTCCTCATTATCTTTGAACCACAAAGGTAGCATCCTATACATACTGTTCTGCATGTGTAATATTGTAATTTTAATTGTAACTTGAAAAAATAGACCATGAAGATTTTTCTTTATTAGAAATAGCAAGTTCCTGGTTTGCTTTTAACAGCTGCATAGTATTTCATCTGGATAGCCCATAGTTAAATTTGTCCCATATAGATGCACATTAGGTCTCTCCAACATTTGCTATTAAATATTGCTAAGAATTGGGGCTTCCCCGGTGGCGCAGTGGTTGAGAATCTGCCTGCCAATGCAGGGGACACGGGTTCGAGCCCTGGTCTGGGAAGATTCCACATGCCACGGAGCAACTAGGCCCGTGAGCCACAATTACTGAGCCTGCGCGTCTGGAGCCTGTGCTCGGCAACAAGAGAGGCCGTGATAATGAGAGGCCCACGCACCGCAATGAAGAGTGGCCCCCACTTGCCGCAACTAGAGAAAGCCCTCGCACAGAAACGAAGACCCAACACAGCCATTGATAAATAAATAAATAAATAAACCCAAAAAAAGTTAAAAAAAAATATTGCTAAGAATAACTTTGTACCTATCTCATAAAGTATTATATCAGTGGATAAACTCCAAGAAGTAATTAAATAGGTCATTGGAAAACATGCTTTTCTAATTTTGACAGATACTGCCAATTACCCTCCATGTCAATATATATTTGTGTCAATATACAGTCCACCAGGAACATAAAAGAATGCCTCCATTCTCACCAAAACTATATTATATCCAATTTTGAGAATTTCAGAAATTCCAATAGGTGACAGGTAGTATTTCATGGTGGCTTTTCTTTTATTAAGAGTGAAGTTGAAATTTTCATATGCTTATGAGGCATTTGTATTTCTTTTTCTGTAAACAGCCTGTTCATATATTTTGTCATTTTTCGGACTGCAACGTTAGTCTTTTAACTTATCATTTTGTATTTTTTAGGTATATTTAAAAAAATTTAGCCACTTTGGTGTTGGGAAAGCTGGACAGCCGCATGTAAATCAATGAAGTTAGAACACTCCCTCACACCATACACAAAAATAAACTCAAAATGGCTTAAAGACTTAAAGATATGACCCCATAAAACTCCTAGAAGAGAATATAGGCAAAACAGTCCGACATAAATTGTACCAATGTTTTCTTAGGTCAATCTCCCAAGGAAAAAGAAATAAAAGCAAAAATAAACAAATGGGGCCTAATGAAACTTACAAGCTTTTGCACAGAAAAGGAAACCATAGACAACCTACGGAGTGGGAGAAAATATCTCAAACGATGTGATCCACAAGGGCTTAATTTTCAAAACATACAAACAGCTCATACAACTCAATATTAAAAAAACAAACAACCTAATCAAAAAATGGGCAGAAGACCTAAAGAGACATTTCTCCAAAGAAGACATACAGATGGCTAACAGGTACATGAGACAATGTTCAAAATCACTAATTATTAGAGTAATGCAAATCAAAACTACAATGAGGTATCACGTCACACTGTTCAGAATGGCCATCATCAAAAAGCCTGCAAATGATAAATGTGCGAGAGGGTATGGAGAAAAAGGAAACTTCCTACACTGTTGGTGGGAATATAAATTGGTGCAGCCACTATGGAGAACAGTATGTAGGTTCCTTAAGAAACTAAAAATAGAGTTACCATATGATCCAGCGATCCCACTCCTGGGCATATATCTAGAAAAGACGAAAACTCTAATTCAAAAAGACACATGCAACCCAATGTTCACAGCAGCACTATTTACAATAGCCAAGATATGGAAACAACCCAAGTGTCAATCAGCACAGGATGGATAAAGAAGATGTGGTACATATATACAATGGAATATTACTCAGCCATAAAAAAGAACAAAATAATGCCATTTGCAGTGACATGGATGGACCTAGAGATTATCAAATTAAGTGAAGTCAGATAGAGAAAGACAAATATCATAAGATATCACTTATTTGTGGAATCAAAAAAAATGATACAAATGAACTTATTTACAGAACAGAAACAGACTCACAGACACAGAAAACAACCTAAGGGTTACCAAAGGTGAAATGAGGGAGAAGGATAAATTAGGCATTTGGGATTAACAGATACACATCTACTATACATAAAACAGGTAAATGACAAGGACCTAATGTATAGCACCGGGAGCTATATTCAGTATCTTGTAATCACCTATAATGGAAAAGAATCTGAAAAAGAATATATATATAACTGAATCACTTTGCTATATACCTGAAACACAGTATTGTAAATCAAATATACTACAATAAAAATTTTTTTAAAAAAATTTAGTCACTTCTGGGGCCTCCCTGGTGGCGCAGTAGTTGAGGGTCTGCCTGCCAATGCAGGGAACACGGGTTTGAGCCCTGGTCTGGGAGGATCCCGCATGCCGCGGAGCAGCTGGGCCCGTGAGCCACAATTACTGAGCCTGCGCGTCTGGAGCCTGTGCTCTGCAACAAGAGAGGCCGCGATAGTGAGAGGCCCGCGCACCACGATGAAGAGTGGCCCCCCCTTGCCGCAACTAGAGAAAGCCCTCACACAGAAACGAAGACCCAACACAGCCATAAATAAATAAATAAATACATAAAAAATTAAAAAAAAAAATTTAGTCACTTCAGTAAGAATTGCAAACTTTTTTTTCAATGTTCAAGTTTGTCTTTTGAGTTTTGCTTCTGTGTGTGTGTGTGTGTGTGTGTTGAAAAATGAGGTCAGATTTATTAGTCATGTCATTCTGTAGCTTATAGATCTTGTTTTGAAGACGTTTTTCTACTCTAAAGTCAAAATAAGAAAAAAAGAAAAAAACCACTCCCATGTTTACTGAGAACCTCTGTAGCTTCATATTTTACATTTAAATATTTGGTACATTTATAATATATCTTGGTGTATGGTGTGAGGTATGGATTCAACTTTTCTTTCCAGATGGCCAACCAGTTGTCCCAACATGTATTAAACAATTTCCCACTGATATGAGATGCCATCTTTATTATTTTCAATATTCCTGCATTTATTAAGTCTATTGCTGAAGTTTATAATCCTGTTCATTCTGTCATTTCATACACCAATATAGCCGTTTCCAACTAGGTTTCTGTGAGAGAATTAAATTCTACAAAAATATGTGAATAAAATTTTCTTAACTATCCCAAGGGTAGTACTTTCCTGATTCTCCCAAGAATGGTACATAGTACCATTCTAGATGCACAGGAAGTTAATTCACTACATACATTGGCTAAATAATGCCCACCCAAAGATATCACGTCCTAATCCCTGTAAACTGTAAATGTTACCTTATAAGGAAGAAGGGTCTTTCCAGATGTGATTACATCAAGGATTCTGAAATGAGGACACTGTCCTGGATTATTCAGGTGAGCCCTAAATGCAATCACAAGGGTCCTTATAAGACAAAAGCAGACACACACAGAAATGGAGGAGGCAATGTGGCCATGGAACCCAAGACTGAAGTGGAGATGTGGCCATAAGCCAAGGAATGCTGGCAGCCACCACAAGCTCGAAGAGGTGAGGAAACAATTCTCCCTGGAACCTTAGAGGGAGAATAGCCCTTGATTTTGATTTTGGCCCAGTGACACTACTTTCAGACTTCTGGCATCTGGAACTGTGAGAGAATAAAAAATCTGTTGTATTAAACCACCAAGTTTGTGGTAATTGTTATAGAAGCCATAGGAAACTAATAATATTCTTAGGCTTACGGCACATACTCAAACAATATACGTAAGCACAATGTGGCACTAGGGCTTAATTTAAAATTATTTTGTTATACATGAAAATTACCCATACGGATACGTTAATCTTGTGTTACAATAGCTTAGTAAATTCTATTATTTGTAGTAGTCTCTCAGTTGATTAAGTAAAATCCACTGGATGGCAGTTCCAAGTATATAATATGATCTGCACATGGAGCTTTTAACTTCATATTTCTAAATTTCTTTTATAGTTCTAGTATTTTTTTCTTGGCTTTTTCCCCTCATCACAATGTCAAATGATAGTCATGACACTGGGCATCTTTGCAATGTTCCTGACTTGTGCAAATGCTTTCAATGTTTCCTCATTCTTCCCTCACCCCCACGCCTGGCTGATCTGTTTTGGACTGAGAGAATTAATAAACTTTCCAAGTCTGGTGTGTTTTTGACTATTTTCCCTTGTACCTACATTGTTTTTGCTTTATAAGTGTTGGCACCATGTTATTTGGTTTGCAGATATTCATAACTGCTACATCTTCATTGTGTATTGCACTTTTTGCATTAAAAAATGACTTTGTTCATCTCATTTGATGTTTATGTGGAATGATTCGTCTGGTCTGACATTAAGTATTTGCTTGCCTTTATCTGTCTTAATTTTAATTTTTATCCTTCTTTAGATTTCAATATTTTGAAAGCAATTTCTTGTATTTCTTGCATATAACAGAAAACAGCATTTTGCTCTGTGATTTAGTTGGAAATACACTTTCTAAAAAACCAACACAAGCTAAAAGCCCATTTACATTAATTTTTCTCTCGGCTGATTCCCTTCAGTACAATCTTAAATGATAATTGTGATAGTGGGCATCTGATAAAAAGAATTGCTTTTCATTCTTTTTATTTTAACTTACTTTAGGGATTTTTTTTAAAAAGAAATATTTTATCATTAGTTATCTTGTTTCTCTCCATGTGTAGCTTCTCTGTACATATCTTTGTTCCAGTAGTTATGTTTTTATAACTTTATGCAACTTTGTATTTATAAATTAACTTAGGTAATTTATACAACTTTGTCTTTTATTTCTCTATTCAAAATCTATTAGTTCACTTCTATAAGCAATTAAGATATTAGCATATTTCCTGTTACTCTGTCCTGCTCTTTCTTTCCTTCATATTTCAGTTAATACTTTTTAGTATTTTTCTCTGTACTGTTAAACTCTGCTAATACTTTTATTATTTGCAGATTTAATGGACATTCTTTGAGTTTCAAGTATTAAAGAAGTGGAAATCAACAAACTTACAACTACAAAACCCAGGAGGAAAAGGGGAGAAAATAGGTCAAGGTAGTGCGTAATTTCTATTTTTAGAGAATAGAATATAGTGTTTACATTTTGCTCTCATCTTTATTTTACAGTTAAATGCTTTCAATGCTCACTGCTCATCCTTCTGTGGTAATTTAAGGTATTTCCAACTGAATGGTAGTAGTTCATCTTTTAGGAATTTTTTTCAAAACAATATTCTTTGAGTTCAAAACTGTCTGTAGTCTTTATACCTGAAGACACTTTGAATTTAAAATACAAAATACTTTGTTTTTTATACGGTCATGTAGATGTTACTCCACTGTCAACTGGCCCTAAATGTTATTGTGGATAAATCAGAGACAAGGGCAAATATTTTTCCCCATTTCCCTCTAATCAGTGACTTAATCATTCCTTCTTCATGTTTAAAGTCTGGAAGTTCATGAAGCTATGTCTCAGTATTGACAGTTCTAGGTTAATTTTCCCTGGCCCATGGTGTGCCTTTTCCATATGTGCCTTTTATTTTATAAAAGACATTAAATTTTATCCTTAAGTATTTGTTCTTTTTTTTCTTGAGTGTCTATCTCAATTTATCTATCAATACTTATAGACATAACACACAAAATTTTTTCTATAATTATTCTATTCTTTCTTTGGCTTCTTTTGTTCATTCTTCTCATTTTAACCTTTTATATTCCTTAAAAGTACTTTCCATAATGTCTAGTCTCTTCTCTGTTCTTTTCAACTTCATCTTTGAAGTAAGTATTTCTTAAGTTTGTTTTGGCCAGCTATAATTCACCTTCTGTCATTTTATAACATGTTTCCTAGAGTTCTTGCTTTCTGGATCAGTTCTGCTCCTAGAGTTGATTGCTTTATTCATTTTCTCTCTTCTCTCTCTGTCTCTGTGTCTTTCTATCCATCACTCCCTGTCTCTCTCTTTCCTTTTCTTTCTTTATGGAGAAACACATTTAAATATATTTTCAGTAATATTAGGATTCAGTTGTAATCCCCAAACTCTGAAATAGGCAAAAGCAGCTGAGACCTGATAGTAGCCACATGAGCGTAAGTGAAGAGAAGCAGTTTTGGAGAAATGTAGTGCAAAAGGACACCACAGTGTGGATCTCAGAAAATGATGGCAAAAAATATGCCCTGAAGGTACATAACAAACCCTAAGTTGTTACAGGCCTTGTTTATAATCACAGGTATGGGAACAGAGGTGAGTTGTGTTATCAGCAGAATCCAGTAGACTCCGTTAGGTTTAGAGAAGTAAAGAAGGTAGGGGTTACACAAAGACTACATAAACAAGCCATTTTTACAGGAAATATTTTGTGTCTGTGGCAACAGAGAAGACTGCTCCTTGGAAAGCAAATTGGGAACAATACTCTGGACCCTCTCCACCAACACACACACACACACACACACACACACATACAAGCCAGGCAAAACCATTACATTCGGTCATGAGTAATACAAAAAAGGACTAGCACGGCACTGATAACAAGGATACTCTAAGCGAATGAAAAGAACAGCAAAACATAATGATAGGCAGCAACTGATCACTAGAAAAATGTTACTACAATGCAAGGGAGAGGTTGGAAAATGGAACATTTTCATGTTTGTTAGCCATTTGCATTTCTTTGACAAATTACATGTTCAAGACTTTTATAAAAATGGGTTGTCTTTTCCATATTGAATTGTTGACACTCTGTATATTAAGAAAATCAGCATCTTCCTTGTTGTAGCTACTATTAATTCTTAGGTTTTCAATTGCTTTTTTAAGTTAATTTATAGATCTTTCTAATTGTTTAAAATTTTTATAGTAAAAATTACACATCTATTATTTTATGGCTTTTAAAGAGTTGCTTTTAAAACAAAATACTAAAGTCACAGTTATCATCCAATGTTTTCCAAAGATGTTTTAAATTTCAGAAATCACATCAATCCTATGTTCAAAACCCACCAATGGCTTCTTGTACAGTTAAAATAAAACCTAAACTTTAAATTCCTTAATAAGACCTCTAAGTCCCATACATAATTTGCCCGTGCAAGAATCTTTTTAGAGGAGATATATATATATATATATATATATATATATATATATATATCTTTATATATATATATATAAAACTTATATATATATAAAGTTTTTTTTAAGTAAGAAAGAATTAAAAAGAAAGATATAGTATGAAAGTGTGTAAGAAAAACTGAAATAAGATGGTAGAAACACATTCAAATGCATCAAAAATTACAATAACTATTATATGTTTATTGATCATTTCTTTTTGTTAGTGGGTCTATGAACTTCCTGCTTGTGCTCTCTACTCTTTTTTCTTTTTGTACATGGAAATACCTTTAATTATTCTTCTGATAATAAATGGTTACAATAAAGTGTCAAACTCTGGAGATAAAGTAAAAATCTTCCAAAGTTAACTACAATTTGGTATATACTATACAGGACATTAGACCAGATGGTTGCCTATTTTTTTCTGAACACTTAACCTTCCCTGAACATAATAACCTTACTTGTTCTTTTGTCAAAACATTTACCTTTTATACAACCTTGACACACGTAACCAGCAGTATGGCAAAGGTTTTAAGAGATGTAAAGAAGTCAATTCAGAGCATTGTTAACCAAAGTTTCTGGTTATAGAATAGTAGAAAACTATTGGAGTTCAGGATTAATTTGGGTATGTGTCAGTGGCAGTTTAAGTCAAGCAAGATTGGGCAGATCAGAGCCCACTGGTCAGGGTTAGGACATTAGCTCAAAACAGAGTGACTATTACATGGCTCAGATGTGGACACTGAGATTGTCTAGGTATTTCCTGACTGAAAGGAAAGTGGGTCTGGGCTGTTACACCTGCAGGTGGGAGGACAATCAGGTGTTAGCAGTACCCATGGGAGGGGGACTGGAAGAAGCTGAGGGGAAAACTTGAATAGATCAAAAGGGATTAAAGACATAAATAGTATTCAAAGAAATCTCACAACCAGATACTGTTACATATGAGTTGTAACATACATTAAAGAAACAGTAAATTCATATTATATAAAGTTATTCTAGAAAAAATAGAAAAAAAAGCTGCTCATCTCATTTTATAAGGCCAGTGTAATCTTAATTGCAAAACCAGACAAGGAAAATGAATAAAAAAGTACAGCACATTTCACTTAAGAATGTAGATTCTAAACCTAAATAAAATATTTGCTAACCAAATACAGTACATAAAAAAACATTTTATGGGTTTGAAATTTATTTATGGTAAGAATACATAACAAGCTAGAAATAAGAACCTTTCTTAATTTGGTAAAGGTTTTATATTAAAAACCTTCAGCAAGCATTATGCTTAAGTGAGAAATTAGATATATTCTCTTTAAGATTGGGCATAAGATGAGAATGCCTACTGTCCGTACTACCATTTAACATAGTTCCAGAGGAACTGACCAAAGGTATTGGAAAGAAGAAAGAAGTAAAAGTATGTAAGGATGAGGAAATTAGAAATAAAACCATCATTATGTATAGTTGATAATATGATCATCTCTCTATAAAAATGAATGAGAGTACAGCAATGTTATTAAGAATGAGAATTCAGTAATGTTAGAACCAAGGTCAAGTTTCAAAAAATCAGTAGCATTTCTGTACACCAGCAGTAGACTTCAAGAAAATATCTTTAATTGAATATTTAAAACATGAATATCTACTTAAAGGACATCATGCATAAAATTAAAAAGTTGAAAAAAATGGAAGATTGTTTTTAATATCTAAAACTGATAGGAAATGAAGATCTAAAATATATAATAAACTCTTAAAGAACATTAACCAACAGATAGGAACCCAAATGAAAAATAAAGAATATGAACAAGGAATTTCAGAAGAGGGAAGCCAAAAGGCCAACAAGAATATGAAAGAGATACTCAAACTCATTAGTGATAAGAATTCAAATTAAAACAGTGAGCTACAGAATTACACACATTAGATTGAGAGTATTAGAAAGCTAGATAATGTCAAGGGTTGGCAGGAAGGAGGGGGTTACCGCTGGTGAGAGTGTGGTCCAAGTATTTATTTGGCAGAGCATCTGGCATGACTCAGACAAATTAAGTATAAACCCAGCAATTCTGCTCCTGGGTATATATCCCAAAGGAATCCTTGCAAAGTACTACGCTAGGAGAAATATGAGGATGTTCACCATGGCATTGTTTGTTGCAACAGAAAATTGGAAGTAATCTGGGTGGAAATCACTGGAAATGTGGATAGTTAAAACATGATAGCTACAAACCTCGGAATACCATGCAGCAGTTAGAAGCAATGTAAACACAACAACATAAATAAATGATAAAAATGTAAGGATAAGTAAAATGAAACAGTAATAAAGAGAATGAGATACACAGCACAATACCATTTATGCATATTAAAATTTAATGTGCATAAGTGGGGGAGAAGGCGTAAGATATAGTTAAGACAAGCTCAACCATGAGGTAACTGTTGAAGCTGAGAAGCGGGCCCATGAAAATTCATGATATTATACTCCCTTTTCTTTTTTATGTATTTAAAATTTTCCACTTAAAATATTTTAAAAATACATATATATAAACCAATACCCATGTTCTGAAAATACATATAAACAAAAGAGAACAGTGCAACAGATATTAGACTATCACATTAGAATGATTTCCTATGAGTCCAGGTCAGCAGCATGAGAGTGGAAATGAGAATAAAAGAAAATATATAAATAAATAAAGTAAGTGCTTTTCATGGACCAGTGATGACAGTGTGTCATGTGAACTAAGGAATGTGATTAACTCTATTTTCTATGCAAAAGGTACAGTAAAAAGGAAACCTTTTTTTTTTTTTTTTTAAATCAGAAGGATCTATGTTAGACTGGAGATAAAGGAACTATAAAAATAATTGTCTAATTATTATAATTCAGAAAACAATTTAATAGCTCTTCTAAGCAACCAACTCACCATATAAAACTATAGAAACAAATTAAAAATAAGTAATATTTATATTTTCAAGAGAAGTCATTTCTGACAATAATATTCATCACAGAAAACTAGCAAAAATCACTAAGCTGCTAACGAGAAATTAAGGGGGAAAAATAGACTCTAAGTACCTACACTCAAAAAGAAGAAAAACAGAGCAAAGGAAAAAAAATTCCCACACCAGAGGCTGTATACTGTTTTATTTGATTCACACAGTAGCAGAAGTGGAGTTTGTCACAGGAAAAATTTTACGCTGATATTGAAAAATTAGGACTTTTCAAAGTATTTCTGGTTTCTTCTGAAAAAAAATAATAAAATTTGATTTTACTGGTCTAATATTCCCACTTAGAAAGGATTCTAGAGCTAAACAGAAGTGCCCCATTAACAGGTCACATATTCTCCAAGGTTCCAGGGTACCTAACTGACACACAAAATTATTTAAAGTACCTTTTTTGCATTTTGTATTCTTTTTATCTCACTCAAAATTTTACCAAATGTATTCAGAAATTTACTTAGTAACATAAGCATGTAAACAGTCATGGGAGACATGAACAGAATATAAGTGAAAGGATATGGTAAGTCAAAACAAATCTTTGGGGGCTCAAGAAATAGTGAAAAAGAGGTTTGGTATTCAGAGGTAATACTATGAGTATCTGAAACTATGACAGTGTTTTCTGGAGTGGTTAAAAAACAAGTTTTTAACATGGTTAAGGACATAAATACATCTAAAAAATAAAGTGGAGACTAGTTTCTGTAAAATTATTCTTTCAAGTTAAACTCTACTGAGTTATGCACACAGTTTTGATGGAAGCTTACTTAATCTCTTCTCCAGTCTTCTTAATTGGTTTGCACTCTTCCATAATACATCAATTTTATGAACTTCCCATTATAAATGAAATCTGATACTTCCTGTCAAGATGGTATTAGGGCATAAAAATTTGTTTCCGAATATGAGTGAATGTGGTTGTGAGGTTGCTTAGACAGGGCCAGTGACAAAAAGTAAGCAAGTTTAGCAAATTAAATTATAATTTGGCAGCCCTAACCATTTAAATTAGCTTATTTATGAGGCTATATTTATTACTTACCTTGAGTGTCTATTTTTTAAAGATCTTGTCTGTAAACCATATACCCTTCAATAGCTACTTCCCATACGCAGAAACTGATATCTTCAATAAGCATCTAAAAGAGAAACATAAGAAAATATCATGACTTTGAGGTTATAAATATTTTTTCACTTATTTTAAATATTAAAGGAGATCTTGAAATTATTCTTTATGATTTCTTTAATAACTATGGGCAAAGGGAGGTATGTATCATAGGACATATTTTATGTAATTAAACAGTAATAATAATTCTTCCCTTTAGAAGATCAGAAAGTTTTGTGAAACATATATTTTGATCCCTGGCATAGAGTTTAGTACTTTCTGTAAGTACTAATTTTATTTCGCTAACCTAGTTTCTATCAACATTTTTAAGAAATATAATTTTAAACACATTGATTCTGATGTCCTACATGAATGTAGCCCTACCCTAGAAAATACTTTTCTTGTTCAGAATGAATAATTACCAAAAATATATTCTCAATTACATTTGAGTTGCCTATAAAAGTCAAAATCATAGAAATCAATTAGTTAAATATTCTGTCCTAATGAAAAGGTATTATTTACCCCTTATCACTTCAACCGCCCAATCAGTGCTTTACATCAACCTAGTAAAGCTTAGCAGGGGTCTTTTAAAAGAAATTGCCTCTAACAGAGAATTGGGATTATTCAGAGAAAATGCTCTTTGTTGAAATAATTTGATTCTGATTTCCTTTGATTTTTTAAATAAGCCTGAGACAAGCAGTTAGGGAAACAGGATTTGGATGCTACAGTGCCATACCTTTAGCATGTGGTTTTCAGTACTATGGATTCCAAAGCCAATCAATAATTTTTTGATTAGGAACATCATTGTTCCTTTCGGTCATTAGTGTAGATCCCTGTTTCAGTTGCAGCTACACATTAAAAACACCTGGGGCACTTCTAAATGTATGGAGACTCAGTCTCTTCCCTATTCTGAGTTAATTGGTATCACATGGGGGCCAGAACCTAGCTATTTTTCAAAAGCATTAAGGAAGGATATCTGTTCTGCAGGTTAAGAAACAATCTCACTGCAACTATTTGACTTAGTTTCTACAGATAACTAATAAGACATTAACTTAAAAAAAATACTTACTACAGATGTCTATGAAAACTAGTAAGATACTTACTAATCTCACTACTCAATATTTAAAATGACTTCAAAGCTTCCATGACACACATAAACCTACCTCAACAATCTATATGTTAGATTACATGGATCCAAGCATGGCATAAATGGTGGTTGTAGTGAATCCCAAACTATAATGCACTTAAGGACCAAAGGTACTACTTTAAAATAAAATGTAGATTCTCAGGTGCCATGCCCAGAGATTCTGATTCAGAAGAACTAGGCTAATAGGAGTCTCTATTTTTAGAGATATCTCCGGTGATCATAATACAAAAGGTCTACGGTCCCTGTAAAACAGTGCTCTAAGGGAGTTCCCTGACAGTCCAGTGGTTAGGACTCTGTGCTCTCACTGCCGAGGGCACAGGTTTGATCCCTGGTTGGGGAACTAAGATCCCGCAAGTTGTGTAGCGCGGCCAAAAACAAAACAAAAAAAACAGTGCTCCAAGTATTTATAAATAGTGACTATTACTAGAACTTCATTATAAGCATTTATAAAAAAACTTCTTGAGTTTATTCTGAGGTTACATTTCTAATCTTTAAAGATAATCCTAAAACCCACTGGTAAAAAGTAACTTTAAACAAGAGTAAATAGGACTTCAGCAATAAATCAATGTAGTTAAGCTAAAATAATGTTTATGGATCATATATTTTGTAAGCTTTGCTATCCTCCTAAATAAACTGTGTAGGTAATTGATAAAATACTTGTGGCCCAAAAAAGAGAAAATCAGGTTATATTCTATAATGAAAATTTAATCTAAAACCTCATATATAACTAGAAACATGCCCTCAATGTCTCAAAATTAAAATTTTTTGTCCTTAACTTAGTGGGGGGGAAAAGCTACTCTAATATCATTTGCTCTGTTTAGATACAAAGCCAAGAAAACATCTTGATTCATTTTCCTCAAGAACATACACACACACACACACAAACATAACTTACTAAAAATAACATGAAATAGGCTGTTAACATTTTAGTTTGAAAATTCTTATAAACAGGTCCAGAAGTACTTCACAATAAAAATAATATATTCAACATCACTTACTCTTTAGATTCTTTCTGAAAAAGAAAAGTCTAATAAACAGAGGTAAATATCAGAGTCTCTGTTATACACAATAAAGATGGTAATCAACAAGTACTAAACCTTGAAAGAAAACTATACATATTTTCTCTTATCTGCCTAAGATGGAAGAGCTCCTAATAAAGTATTCTTCCTATATACATGTGCCACTAAAGACTTTAGGTTTTTCTACTAAGTTAACATCAATCTTAAGTTCGTGACCAAAGTCGATATTTTCTCCCAGGCTTAGTGCTGCTTAACAGCTGGGCAACAGTCATGGACTTCCCAAATGTCTTCACAAAAAGGGAGCTATTCCACCTCTCAAGCCGTTAGCAGAGGCTGTACGTCTGCCTCTGTGATTCACAGCTATGAAATGAAGTCCCAGTGTCTTTTAATAGAAGACTCTTGGCCTTCTATTATCTGACCTCAGCTGCCTTTTGCTGTTTATCTCTCATCTCTTGGTCAACCAAAAATTAGCTCAGATACTGCTTGCTCCTTAACGGAAATTTCCATTAACCTGACACTAAGGCTATCTTTCTCTTCTGACTTCCTTCACTCATTATTGCAAATTACTTAGCTAATTAATCAGGTACTCACTTGTGGTCCCTTATTTCTACCTTTTGTTATTATTTAAGATTTGGCATGTTTTTCTAGTAATTAAGTACAGTGTTTTACAGTGATTGAGGCACCTAGCTTTTCTCTTTAGTATACTTTATGACTATGAATGCTTTAAAAATTGTAATCTCCCTATGCTGCATGAACTTCCCCATCTGTTCTGAAGACTATGGCACCTAACTCTCTTAATGTCTAATAAGCCAGGTAATTTTGGCTGAGAGTAATAGCATAATAATTACTGGTATTAATAGCAACTAAATTAACAAGAATGAACAATTTTCAGTAAATTAGAATCTATTTAAATATACTTAACACAGAAGTCATAGGGAACATGGTTCAGTGTTTCCTTAGGAAAACCACCTGTTTTAAGAAGAACCAATAACTGTAAATTACACAATACTCTACATCACCAAAGAATTCACAACCTATATATATTACTCTTCAATGATTAAAAATACAGACTTCTAGATACTGGACATTAGGTATCTCCAACATTTGTCATATAAGTTGCTAAAACTTCCTCCTTGCTTTTAAATACAGTAGTAAGAACTAACATTTACTGATTTCTAAATTCTAAGTAGCATTAATTAATTTAATCCTCACAACAATCCTAAGAAATGCTTTTATCATCTACATTTTACAGATAAGTAAGTTGAGGAAGAGAGAGAGTAACTTGCCCAATGTTTCACAGATAATAACTGGCAGAGCTGGGTTTTCAACTCATGCAGTCTACAATTAACTATAGCATTTCATGAAGCCCTCATCCATTAGCTCTGGTAGCCTTATCTAATACATCCTCATATCATTTCTGCCTTATGCCTTCCACCCTTTTGCAGTTTATGAGGTTTCCCACAGAAAGGAAAATGCCATGGTGGTCTACTTCCAACACTTCTTCCTCACAATAAGATGATTTCTAAGTTCTCATTTAGCTCTACATGCTTCCTATTATTTCTGTACCATTTACATAATAAAGCCTCTGTGATATAAAGGGTGTATCCTAAAAACCTCAGTCTTGCTTCTGAATGCAATGTACTATAAGCCTAATCACATTAAAATCCATGAAGTACGGTTCAATACTGGGATATAAAACTTATGGTTTTAACTCAATTTTTTCTACAAAAAAATTTGTCTCCTTAAAATATCACTGCACTCCCAAGTTTAAAACATGGCAGTTTTTATAGGAAGAAAACATGCTTTCTACTTCCCTGAGCTATGGAATTATATTTAACTAAACTTTTACAGGTTATTGCTTTCATACCATTAGCAGTATGCAATTTCATAGCCCTCAAGATCCCATTTATTCTGATCTGACAGTGATGTAAAAAATTTTTTTAATTCACAAGTTTCATATATGGCTGAATAGAAACAGATTATAGAAAGAAATTAGAGAATAAAAAAAACCTCACAAAGTCTTAACAGAAAACAAACATTCAAAGAATTAAAAATATTTTTAGCCTATGTTTGCTTTCTTAAAGTTTCCAAATTTCTTCAGTACAAGAGCTCTAATCATGCAATCCATGTAAGATTTGTTTTCTCAACTGTTTTTATCATAGAGAATAATCTTAGCCTGAGCATATTCAAGCCATTCTTAGTGCCAGTTAGGACCATTATTAGATTTATTCCAGATCATTCTTTTAGTGGATCTGGAATAAGTTTTATATATATTTTTTGTAGCTATTCTATTTTTTTGTGGTAAACAGCCTAAGAGGCCCTTATTGAGTATGCCCAAGTCACTTTCAAAAACAACCATAGGTTATTCTAAATCCTGTCCACCAAATTAAGCCTTGTCTTTAGCCCTCTTGCAACTTGTCCATATGATCTGGCTTCAGTAGGAAACTATAAAGTCCAAAGCAACTGAAGTTCTCTCTATGAAAGTTCTCTCTATGAATAACCAGGGTATTCAAGGTATTCACAGTAAATGATATATTTTCATTAAATAAAGAAAAAATAGCCATCCCTTTTTTTTTTCCCTACTAGCATTCTCTAAAAACATCCATCTGGTCTAGGCAGGGTATCTCTTCAGCTAAAATAAATAATCAATTTGGTTGTGATAGACCTCCTTAATTACATCTGTTATTTGGAGAATACTAGTGAGTGATTTTTTGGCTACACTAATATGCAAACACCTTGAGAACTGACCTTTCCGGAGAGAAAGAACTAAGTACAACATTTTGCCAAATACAGTACCAAGAACATACATATTAATATTCTGGCAATAATAAATTCAACTTTATCTTATTATCCTATTGGGCTTTCTGATAGACAATTAATGAGCTAATAGAGCTGGACCCAGTAAATGGGTTGGCAGCTCATTTATTACTATAATTCTATATAGTCTCTCTCAACCTCAAAAATAAGGTTCTCATTCCTCAACTACTATGGAATGAGAACTCAAGGTTGACAAAAATGAGTATGTTGTAGAGAAAAAAAATGGATTGGGAGAATGAAATCAAGTGAATATGAAGGTCTGTGTTAATAGGTTTACATTCAATAAAACAAAAATTTTTTAAAGGAATCATTTCATTTATCCTTCCATGTGTTAGAAATTTTCAAGGACTTCCTCAGAGGCAGTGCTATAGAAACACAGTATAAAGCTATTTATAGGATAAATAGCTAGGATGATGTTGATGCTATCTTCTTATCTTCTCAGGTTCTGCCTCTTGCCTCCTGAGTCCTGTCCCAGTAGTCTCTCAACACATTTCTAGTAGTTTATCCCCCCTTTATCTTTTTGTGTGAGTGTGTGTGTGGCTTCCTTAAAAAGTCACTACCACTGACATCACCTCAGTTTTCTTTTCTAAAACGTCATATTCCTCTTTCTCTGATTATCATCACCAACAGGAGTTGCCTACATTTCCAGAACCAGAAATGAAGTACTTTTCAATGCTGGAAGATTCTATAGAGGAGGAAAAAGAAAGGAAGAAAAGTAAGAGTGACAACAACTACTGATTTCACTGTTGAGGATTATGCTAAAAGGGTAGATGAAATTACTGGACAAGAGACAGGGACATCAAAGAAGGAATTTCAACATCAGAAGGTATGCTTAAATTCCTTCTGAAACATGGTAACCTTGAAGGCCCCTTCTAACTCCATGATTCTTTGAATTTATGATTAGGAATCACAACAAATTTTATGAGCAAACAAGAGAAGAATGTTTTGAAAAAAGCATTCACAAGTCAAACACCAAAGTTGTACTGCCTCCTTTTGGAGGAAGACAACAGAAGTTCATGAACATTTAACAGAGTATCACTAATTTTTTAAATTCTAAAGCAATATGGCAAAATACAGGCATTAGTTGTACCAGTCAGCAATTTACTACCTAACATATTTAACTAACCCCAAGGTTAAAACAAACAAAATATTATAAATTGATCATGAGCCACCATGAAGAATATAAAAAACCTGGGGAATGATGCTGAACTTCATGCCACCAAAGGAAAGAACTGGAATTTCCCCTAACAAAAAGAGATGTTCTTCTGCTGCTGAAACAGACAATGGGTCCATGACCTTGTGTGTGCGTGTGCGCGTGCGAGAGAGAGACCATTGTTTTTGTGCACAAAAATTAGGAGGCCTTAAAGAAGTTTCACATATTTTTGAGTATATTAATGGTGCTATAACAACATTTTGGGGCATCTGACATAAAAGACACTGACATCTCAAAGAACACTATTATGAAGAAAGATTTCATGAAGCTATCATAAATCCAGTCCACTGCCTAAAAAGAAATCCAGATCCAGAATATGAACCATAATGTTTTATTTACATGGTGGTAACAAAGATAATAGGTCTAAAATAATAGGTCCACTGTATTTAACTGAACAAATTACTACAGTGTTATACGAGCTTTAGCAGAAAATATTGAATCGAAACTCAGAAAGTCTTTTTGGAAGATGTTCTCTATATAAAAACAAAATCATGTAAGTTAAAAAATTAATAAGATATGCTAGACTCATTAATTAGTACTTGTTAGTTAAGACTAATTAGAGAGAAAACTAATTAGAGGGAAGATATATTTACATTAACTTATAGAAAAATTTTAAATAAATACAATTTAAAGTATGTGCATACAGACTAAAAATTGCTCTCTTGTAGATATTTTTTAAATAAGCAGCTTCACAATACAGCTATAGATTATTAAAACTGGCAAAAAAGTGCTCCTAGGCAAACACCAAATTTATGCTATAAGACTTTTTAAATGTCCTTTAATATGTAAATACTCTCCTTCCAATATTTATAACATTGATAATGTAAAGAAAGCATAATCTTTTTATATAACATATACTTTATATATAACACATAGTTTATATAACACATGTAAAGCCAAAGTGACTTTTCAAATTATAAACAAAACAGCCCTCCAAAATGATGAATCATCACTCCTCATTAATGGAAATAAATACTCAAGGTAATATCCTAATAAAAGAGACTTTAGCCAATATAACTGAAAAAAGCAACAAGTGGTTGTATCTTGGGAGAATATTAAAAAGTTATAAAAGAAAGAAATGGAGGGAAAAAAACCAAAACGAAAATTACCTACATAACCAAATCAAATTCTACCACAATTTCCAATAGAAACAAAAAGATAGCAGGGAGAGGTGATAGAGCTCTGTGCAAGGAGGTGAAGTCCCCATATGTCAACCCATTGAAACAATAAAATGACAAGCAGAGAAAATGCAAATAAATGCACAGAAGAATAGGAATATCGTCCTTAGTGATGTCTGAAAAACACGTTAATGTGACTAAAGTATCAAAGCCACCAGTGCTTGGAGGAACCACTAGGCTCTGACCTTCTGCAGATTTTTGGTGCTGGCACTCATAACAGCAAAAGAAACCATATTATGTAAGAAATTCTGTGAGCTGCAGTAATGACTGATTTTATGACATCTGGAAACAGCTATCTTTTACCAAAAGAACAATATTTCAAAAACAATATTTCAAATCCTACCAAGAACAGCTCAATATTATGCCAACCTGTCAAATAATGAAGAGTTTTGTTAGAGAAAATAACACACTGCCAAAGGAATAAATTCCTTATAAACAGAAAAAGATGTCTGGATTACACAAATTACCTCTAGGATTAAACAAAGATGGGGTCATTATTGACTCGGTGACAGATAATTGAGAAATCAAAAAATGAAATCCAAATATGAGCACAAATGCAACCAAAAAGAGCTTCTGAGTCACTCTTGTTTATTAGAGATTTTTCAGGTTTAGAGGATTGTCCTGTCAAGATTTTGTGGGACGTACGAAAAATTAATGGAGTATCATTTTAGATCTTTCAAAGGTGACAAGTCAAATGCTATACATATAAAATGTGAAGTCTTTCCAGAAATTTGTTCCATCTTCTCTGTGTTTATAATGAGCTGAATGACTATGCAGAAAAATACCTGAATGTTTAAACCGCAACATTATAGGCCATTTTGCTCTGAGTGATTTAAGTCTTAATACCACCTCTCACATATAGCTTTAAATGCTACTTAAAATTAGTCGAATATTAAATGTTCCCAATATTGCCAGCATTTATAATGCTGTGATCTTTTGATGATTCCTTAGCACTGAGAATAAAGCTGTAGGTACCATGGTAGATACAGAAATAATAAAATGCACCCTATATAAATATATAGTAAGTAGATCTTTAACTAGGTACAGTAAACTGCAAATTAATATGTGGAAGGAAAACTTAGTATGGTGGGTTCATGTTCGGTAAAAATTAAATATAAAACGTTTAAAATATTTACTGATTGGCTGGTTGCAACAGAGAGCAAATGAAGCAAAAAATAAAATGAAATATTCAGTTCTCTCATATAAAAATAATAGAAACAAATGATCTCAAAGCAGTTAAAAAGATACGAAATATTGTGATACAAACCAAGAAACAATGTATTCATTCACTGAAATCTGCATTTCAAATAATTTTTCTATCACACAAAAAGGTGAAAGAATAAATACTCTCAGTCATTTTCTGTTGCTCCCAGATTATGAAATTAAGAGATTAGGTTTTTAGCAAATTTGAATATACACTATATAGATTATTAGGTAAAAATCACCATTGTTTTATTCTTCTTGGATGTGGATAAAGAAGATGTAACAAGAAGAAGGTTATAAATGAGAGCAAATTCACATTTGGAAAAGCAAACCGACAAAGTCTTTACAATAACTTAATACAATTTTTGGTCAAAGAATCGGGCTTCCCTGGTGGCGCAGTGGTTGAGAGTCTGCCTGCTAATGCGGGGGACGCGGGTTCGAGCCCTGGTCTGGGAGGATTCCACATGCCGCGGAGCGGCTGGGCCCGTGAGCCGCAGCTGCTGAGCCTGCGCGTCTGGAGCCTGTGCTCCGCAACAAGGGGGGCCGCGATAGTGAGAGGCCCGCGCACCGCGATGAGGAGTGGCCCCCGCTTGCCGCAACTGGAGGAAGCCCTCGCACAGAAACGAAGACCCAACACAACCAAAAATTAATTAATTAATTAATTAAAAAAAAAAAAAAAAAAAAAAAAAGAACCATAAATTGCAAGTTTCTTCCAAACTATTGCAAGTTCATAATTTTAAAAAAATTGTTGACTGTAAATAAAGGCAATGTATGTTAACTGGAGATCGATCAATCATCAATCAATATAACTGAAAAGGACCATACAATAAAAGTTTAGCAGAAATCTCAAGGAAGGAATTCTCAGTTATGCCTGATCCTATAAATGTGTCTTAAAAAACATTAAAAATTAATACAGTATTCAAATCTTTACATATCTATCCAAATATTAGATGTATCAAAATTATGTATTTTGATATATCTAATGTTTGGTCAGAATGAACAGTGTGGCTGTACCAGCTGTTAAATACTAAATAGTAAAAGACTTCCATACTTGTTGGAAAATAGCCACTGCTCCAACCTCTCCATATGTCCCCTTCTCTTTCTTGTGGGGGGAGGGACCTCTCTCCCCACCAAGAGTTCTCCATGTTCTAATCCCTAAGGAGCTAACGCTTGGCAGAGCACAAGGCCTACAAGACCCTGGCATCCACTATGGTTGGTGCTTGGGCCGTACCAGCCCTTACATAATTCGAACCTCTCCTCTGTTAATAAGACAGGGCACAAGCTTTAAGCTTGGAGTCAGAGAGACTATATTATAGCAGCTCTGCTATTTGAGTAAATCACTGGACCCTTCTGAAATTTCAACTTCTTTTGAAATAAAGTTATTACTAGCTACCTAGTAGGGCTGATTGTGGATTATGTGAAACGACATAAAGGGCTTATTATTAGCACACGGTAGGCATACCATTTACTTTCTCCTCACCTTACTAGGAACATAGTAAATATTACATGGAAAAATAAGCAAAAACTGCAGTCCTTTATCACAAGTGGGTCATGTTTTAAATATTCATTTTTGAAATGAGTAGAATTAGAATGCATTTTCCCCATAGTAATCATTATATAAAAGTAGTTATGTATCTCAACAATTTTATAAATTCCAATTTTATCCATAATGTACTGTTCTCATACATGAAAAATTTATTGGGCATTCATATATGATAAGCACTATTCTAAGAATTTTACATTTAAGTTATTTAATCCTCAAAAACTCTTACGGAGTAGTATGTTCCTATCATGCCCACTTAACAAACGAGGAAATCAAGGCAAGGTTAAGTAACATGTGCTTGGTCACATTAGCCAGTTAAGTGGCAGAGCCAGGATTTGATCAAGGGCCTATGTTCCTCCTCATCACTATACTGTATTGTCTTTGGAGTTATATAAATCATAAAACCTATAAATACTTATAAAAATCAAAACATTGAGAAGAAATACATAGTAGTTTCTCAATTTGTGATATAAACAAAGCAGGTCAAACTGAGCAAAAAAAGAAAAAAGTGCTACACTGAATTTATCTTGCATGCTGGTGGCTGGAGGAAAAGCAAGCTAAGACAAATTAGATTTATGGAGATATAAAGTGGATTGTCTATTGTCAAAGGCTTTAAATGCTGCTATCATTGGTTCCTCATCACAGTTAAACTTCCTGAGTTATCTTCCCTTTTCTTATTTACATATCTATCATAGGTTTTACAAAATGATACTTAAAGGGTGGAAAATCCAGCAGGAAATCTACAGTCCCTAAAATGGGCTTGATTTCCACCTCCTCTTTCAGGGTAAGTGTCCTTTTAAAGATAGTCTGCAAACAGTTGGCAACTGGTTTTGGCCTGGGCTCTCAAAACTAGATTATCAACAGTGACCAGGCTCTTGCCTGGCACCTTTCCCACAGATCAAGAGAATGGGCATATTTGATCCAAGGGGGTTAAACTCAGCCACTGCCTGACTCCCATCTTCTTCAAACTAGACCTAGGCCTTCCTTTTACCCTTGAGACTCCTCTGAATGCTCTGTGACCATTTCTGGCTTTGAAAGGTTACTTTTTAAATTTACTTCTTGGTGTGCTAAATGATTTATCTCTAACACTCTTAGTATTTTTAGATTGTTCTTAATATTTTCCTCTGAGCAATTAATTACATTTTACTTCTAGTATCAAGGTGGCCGTTAAGTATTTTATTCATTTATTTGGTATATTAAATGCTCTGAATGCTAGTTTCTAGTCTCTCAGGATCTTATTACTTTACTATTTTGTTTTCAATTCTTAGCATTTTTAGGTATCCCTAAACATTTATATTTGAGCATTTTAAGAGTATTAAGGTTTGTTTTAATTTAGACTGTAGGTTTCAATAAATTTTTTGTTAGAACTATATTCAATTTTTTGGTTAAAATGCATTTTTTCTTACTTCCAGTGTTGAGACTTTACTATTTATATTGATTCTAGTATTTTAAAGTTATGTTTAGAATTTTAATAAAAGGGTGACCATATAAGACCCTTTTACTTACAAAACTTTGCTAATTTTTACCAGTATTTGATAGCTAGTAATTTTAACAGTTTTGTATCACAATAAATGGAAAGGGACCTATCATACTAAATATTTCAGATCCCAAACAATTAATAGATAACCTTTACAACTGCCCACTTACTCTAAACAATTTATCGTAAAGTATAAAATAAATTATACCAGCAAAATGGGAAGGATTCTCATCTTTGGGTTTATTAGTTATCTTAGTGGGGTTTCCAAGGAAGCAGACCTTGAGACTAGGACTGAGTGGACATAATTTATTTGTGAGGTTCAGCGAAACTGGTAGGGGAGGGGGCAAGATGATAACAGAAGGGCAGGCAGCTAATACAGGGTATGTTATTAAGCTAGCTATCACAGAAGCCAATGGAAACAATCTAATGGGGGAACCTGGCAAATGGTATAAGATACATGTCTCAGAACTGCCTAAGCCAAGGACAAGGAAGCTGAAACCTGTCAGTCATTGCTTAAAGTCTTCTCCCAGTAGCTTCCAGCAGCTCAAAGGCAATCCTATGGCTTAGATGCAGGTGCTGGCCTTTGGAAGGCTGATGTGTACAAAACAGTGAAGGGCTACAAGAGCATATGGACAGAGTACCACATTACCTATTAAAGCTGTTAGGTAGCCCCCAATCACCACAGTGATCATTCCAACAAAGTAAATTTAGCCCAAAATGTTGGTGAAATTTTGGCAAACCAGTTCTGACTGGAAGCTGAAATTAGATATTGGTGACAATATCTAAGTATTGGGTTGTCCAAAAAGTTTGTTCGGGTTTTTCATTAAGATGTTACAAAGACCCTAACAAACTTTTTGGCCAACCCAATATTACTACTAATAAGGTAGTTTGTAACTTCTCAATTCAAAATGCTAACCCAATGGGAGCCTGGTACAAAGACACTAGGAAACATATATAAGTTCAAGGAATAGTACCAGCCTACGATTTAACTCTTTCAAGAAATAATCCTTACAGGTTCCTATAATGTCTCAAACTATAGCAAGGACCAACACCCATCAGAACAAAGAATGTGAAGCATCAAACCAAATAATCAGTCTGGCTGGTCCCTAATAAATGGCTACATTCCTACTGCAACTTGAAGGCCCATACTATTAAAAAAAAAATCAAAGTATGGATAAAGTCATTTGGAGGATCCACAAATACTTTCCCCGAGAAGACAATACTGCCCTGACCTAAGTAAAATTTCTCTTACTCAGATTTGAATTCTTCCTCAGTTTTAAAGTCTTTCTTTGCTCCTCTTAGTATTCATCGGAGTTGCATCTTAGAGCCTCCTCCTTTTGGGGTATTCGATAGCATTTATGTTTCTTGTGGTCAGTTGATAGTTGCTGACCTGGAGAGCTCAGGTCCAGGTCCTGGTGTTACCATAATGCCAGAGCTCCTGTGGTCAATGTGATGCCAAATCTGATGGATTACTATTTCTGGATCTTCACTCTGCTCAATGTCTCACTTTGGATTAGTGCTTACAGCCAACTGGATAGCTAAACCAAACTGGATGGCTGTCTTGAGCTCTGCGGGCCATACAGGGGCATCTTTGGTCACATACTACCCACTGATGTAGGTTTATTAAAGAGCGGTGATCTTTCAAAAGCTAAACATACCAGTGAGAAAAATAACTGTATATCAACTATATATCTGTACCAAGCAAGATCAATACTGTAGCTATGAAACTGATTTGTAGTTGTGATTTTTTGCAGAGAACAGAGAAAAAAAGGTGGAAAGCAAGTGCTGTGTGAAAGTAAAGAAATGACGTTTCCACTTAAACTGTGCCATGTTACTTATCATGCTATTTTGGACAATTATGCATGCATTTACTTCCTCTGAATTGTATTTTTACGACATAGTTGCCAAGCATTGGTCTATCTCTACTGCAGAAAGTAGTGCCCTAGACTTTGTCAGGGCACCTCTGCTGTCACTCTGTGGGTTCTGTGGTTGTCAGACTTACTTTTAAAGTGTGAATGCACGGGGGGGGTATTTTTGGGGGGGTGGGGTTGGGGGAGAGGTAGTAGGAAATGAAAAGGATAAGAGATTCACCTTGGAAGAATATTTTCCTTCTCAAAATGAAGAAGTCTGGTAAAGAAATATAGCACATAAAGCACTAAAAACTTGGGAAAAAAGAATAAAATTGTACTTTCGTATATTTTTAAAAGACCAGTTTGCAATATAAGATTATATACTATTAATAACTCTTGAGTGAAACAATCATTTTATGTACAATACGCCTAATTTCTTATCATCTCAATTTTAATAACAAGAATAACAGAAATTTATAGCTGGGCAGCAACATGGATGGGCCTAGAGATTATCATACTAAATGAAGTAAGTGAGAAAGAGACAGACAAATACCATATGATATCACTTATATGTAGAATCTAAAATATGTCACAAATGAACTTATCTATCAAACAGAAACAGACTCACAGACATAGAGACCAGAATTGTGGCTGCCAAGGGGGAGGGAGGGTGGGAGAGGGATGGATTGGGAGTTTGAGATTACCAGATGCAAACTATATATATATAGAATGGATAAATAACAAGGTCCTACTGTATAGCACAGGGAACTATATTCAGTATCCTGTGATAAACCACAATGAAAAAGAGTATGTAAAAGAATACATATGTACGTATAACTGAGTCACTTTGCTGTACACCAGAAACTAACACAACATTGTAAGTCAACTATACCTGAATAAAATACATTTTAAAAAGAAGAAATTTACAGCTAGAAGAAACCTTAGTAATCTCCCAGACCCTGCTTCATTTTCAAGAAAAGAAAACAGAGCTAAAAGGTTGACTTGCTGAAGGTCATAACAGCGATAAAAGGGCTAGGATCCAGGTCTCCTCATTTCCTCTCAAATGTCCATTTCACAAAAAACTTTAAAATACTATTAACATAGTTTTTATGCAATTTGCAGAGCTTTTCATTTGTGCTCCACAACATAATACCTTCTTCATATATGTACTTGTAGGAAGTATATAAGCATTGCACCACCTCCGAACTTGAGCATATTTCAAATCTGTATATGTCTTTTAATTATTTTCTTACTAACAGTGTGAAAGGATGTTTGTGTACGGCTATATATTAAGAACTACACCTTGACTGTTAACAATTCCATTAACATGAAATACATCTGAATTACCGTAATTCTTTTAAAATTTACAGCAAGTCACCGGTCTCAAAAGATAAAGAGCCATTTTCTGAAAGTCATACCTTCTAAAATTAAGCAAAGTGTGGAAAAGGGGGTTGTGGACATGTAAATTAAAAAAAAAATTATCCCAGCACTTTAACCCAAAGTTTTTCTCCCCCGCCCACGTTTTTTTATTGTTTTTCTCTCCGCTCCAAAACTACATATAAATAATATAAGAAAAGTGCTTCTAACAGCTCTTCATTGATCCATAAAAGGTTTTTAATCAACAATATAGTACTACTTCATTAACAAGTCATCTGTGTACACAGTTTTTTGGCCTGCACATGAAACAGGTTGAAAGAAGTTCCTGACTGAAGAAAATGCTGGCTCAGAATGAAGGCCAACATGAAGATAACTAGTCTAGATGCACCTGAGGGAAAGGCCTATTTACAATAAGAAATATAGTGAGTATAAATTATATTCTCACAAGTGCACAGTTGTTTAATTATGTTAAGAGTAAAATAGCTTTGGGGGGAAACCAAAACAAATCAATCCTATTTACAGCACAACTTCTCTAAAAAGATGCGTTTTAGGTTCCTGCTTTGGAGGCTTGGAGAATGTCTTCCCCTTGCTGTCTACTGGCATAGAGACAACATGGAGGATCAAAGAACAAGCCTTCTTCTCTAAAGGGAGCTCTCTAGTCACAGCACAAACGTGGCATTCATTAGATCTTCACAAACCAGATGCTCAGAATCCAGAATGCCTAGACTCATTCCTTGTGAATGGGACAATCTATAACAACTCAGTCACAGGAATTATAGGTTTTAAATGAACAGAAATCAAAATATTTTTTCCCAACCTGTGAAAATCTGATCTGGATTCAACTAATATTTAACTAACTTTCTAGTTTATGCTATATACTTTCCCTAATATAATGTGATTTCATCATCATTAAAACCTTAGGGTATAGGTGTTCTCATCTTCACTTAGCAGATGAGAAAACCAAGAGACTAAGAGAGGACAAAGCTCTGGCCCTGGATTGGAAAACTGTGGTGGTAGAATCCAAGCCCAAGTCTAGTGCTGACTCCATCTTTCCACATTGTTTTGTTAGTTGTTAGTATCAAAATGCAGATTTATTACATTTTAAAATTATTTGTCTGTTTTATTACAAAGTGATCGAGATAGCTTATAAAGTACCAGTACCATATATTAAAATGGAACTAAGTGAGAAAATTGAGATAAAGAAAAATTATGAGTGGGAAAACTTGAGATTAAGAAAGAGTTGTAGGAAATGAATGTTTTTATATAACATTATGATGACAGTACAGGAACATATTAATATATAAGACCTACTTTAGCAATATAGTGCTTTTTTCAAAATATCATTGATTCAGCAATGTTGTCAGGTGTAATCACTCTGGAATTCTCTTTTCTATGGGTCCCTCTATTTTCAGTGATGTAGTTGTCAACAATGATCCAAAAATCAGAGAAGGCCTCCCTTTTCCCAGGTGGCCAGGATGATGTGATCTCTGTGGGAACTCCGCCCTAGGAACCTAGTTCCATTTACTACATGGTTTTCAAAGGTAGAAATGTATTTCCAATTCCAAAACAGTGAATTACCAAAAAAAAAAACCTATAACTTGGGGCTTGGGGGTTTCAGTTATTCCCTATTTGATGGAATAATGCAGAAAGTCTACAGAACTAGTACAGTGACCAAGAACATCTACATAGATATTTCTAGTTCCTAATATATTCATTTCCAGAGAGATTTTAATTCAAATATGATCAAACTCAGTTCAATAAATTATATTAGTATAATACCTAGTTTTGATCACATTATATATTATGAAAACTGGAAGGTATACTACATATTATATATGGAAATAGAAGGAAGATATCAAAGCCTAACTTCTCCTAAGTGTTATTAGCACTTTCCAGAAAAACACCTATGCAATCCACTTCAAACCCATCTTTTCAATTAAATATTTATTAATTAGTATTCAAACTACAATTTCCTCCTGGGAAGAAACAGAGTGTATCCATTTAACACAGCACAAAAATAGCATACAGTATAACAAGGTTTACAAGCCTGGCTTTTATCCTATAAATGTTTTGGATCTTGTGACATAACTAATTCCTCATTAGAGTAAAGAAAGCTGACACACTCCTCAACTGGGCTAAGGGGTCAAGAGTCGAGTTTATCTGTCAGTATTTAAATTCACGTGCCTCTGAAATGACTGATGTAAGTGGAAAAAGTGCAAAGGGAAAGAAGTTTAACTCCACCCCATCTCAGTCCCATTCTCATGATATGCTCCTGCTCAGCACAAACTTCGGTTTTCTGAGCGGGTGCAGTCCTTTGTGGTTTACTGAGAATCTGACATTCCAGGTCCTCCACTTCCAAGTCTGCCACTATAATATCTTGTGAGGGGACAAAATTACACACAATATACATTTTAAATTCTCCTCTCTGCTCACCTACGTACCTATCCTCTTCCCTTTCTTCCTTCTCTTTCTTGCTTCAAAGATAGAAATTAGATATGGTATGACTTACTTCTCCAAACAGACTATGGGAATAAATACGCATCACTAGGTTTGACACTAAAATTTAAATATTACGACTAAAATAGATCTTGGAAGAAATGACAAATGCTCACCTACCAAAAGCATTTCCTGGATTGTTAATAAGACCTGGCTCTTGAAGCTATAAATAATTTATTAATTCCAATGTAGATATCTCAACATATACATAATTTTAGACTTCCATGTTGTTAGCATTATATATACATCATAGTTCTTCTATTAAACTAACATTAAATAACATAACTGGGTCTTCTCTCTTAATTCAATACAGTAAAATTTGGAAACCCTACTGTGTGAGACCGGTTTCAGGTGCTCTTGAGTGTTTTAAGGAGTACAAAGAGTTGGAGATATCAATGTGCACAAATCACCATAAAAGCAGAAATACAAATAAAATACCATGGAAACTAAGAGGTGGGAGGGAGTAATAACTCCTTTGCAACTCTTGAAGAATTAAGATATAAAGCAAATCAAATTCTGGTAGACTGAGATTCAAAATCTAATACTAAGGAACTCAGATGCAAGTCTATCCCTAATTATAACTTTCAACACGAATCTCATAAACTCCTCTGCTTACCCATCTCAAAGATATCTCCCACAATAGATCCAATGTCTTGGAAAGATTCCACTCAACAGCTTCTTGTTATATTTCACATGACCTCTGAAAATGCCATCAACTCTAGGAAGCTCTCTCACCTGGTCTCAAACGCTGTGATTGTCCTCTATAACATGTAATGACTACCCTACCCACACTACTTACTATTTATGATATCAGTGTACACTTATATAACTACCTTAAACTTTGGTACCTTAACTGTCAGGTACTGTGCTGAATTGCTTTACTTGTATTTATTCTGTTGATCCTCACAACAACCCTGCATGCTACTTAACAAAACCGATTCTATTTCATGCATCAAGAAACTAAGGCTTACAAAAATTAAGTCACATGTGGAAAACTAACAAAATTAATAAATTATAGTCGGGAAGTCTAGCTCCAGAGGCCACACTACCAATCAATAAGCAATACTACCTTGCTTAACATTGTTGTAAATGTTATATTAAAAAACTCTTGCCTATGAGAGCCTGAGATACCATGACAATTCCATTTGCTTTGTGTATACATGAGATAATTGCACACCCAAATCATCTGTGGAACATCTTAACACAGATATCCATAACCCACCCTAGAAGATATTGATTCATTTTGTCCACAGTTGGATTGGGCCTCTGTATGTCTAGAAAACCCCACAGGTATTTCTGATGTATAGCCAGGTTTGACAGCTAATGTACATTACACACTTTTACAACACAAATTTTAAATAGCATGAGCGCCAATTTGGATTTCTCAGTGGCTGCCACGAACACTGTATTAAGAAGGATACTAGGGCCAGCGCAAGCTCAGATTGCCTGGATTCAAATCTTGGCTTTGGCATTAATTACCTGTGTGACCTTGTGTTCAGCTTCCTTATATGAAAACATGAATAATACTGGTGTTTACTAGGGTTGCTGAGATGAATAAAAACTTTACTAAGTAAGGAATTTAGAACGGTGCCTGGCACATGGAAAATTTCAATAAATATTAGCAATTGTCATGGGAGTGGCATCCTAAGTACTAAGTATTTGCCAATTCAGACCTGAGAAATGACACTCTTGGGGATTGAAACTTAATGAGTTTAATGCTATACCTATGAGAAAAGACATTTAATATGTACACTTCTAACTGAGAAACATACTTAGAACACAATTTATTTGCAGATTGAGGACTACTTGTATTTGAGGCTTTGTGGTAGTGATGTCCAGTGTGGCACAGAAAAATAAAACCTATGTTGTGTAGTAGAAAAAGCACAGATTTAGAAGTAGGGTATTAGTGTTTGAGCCTCAACTGACTACTCAATTTAGTAATTTACTCAATTTAGTACTCAACTGTACTCAGTTTACACTTGCTCTGTATAAACCAGAGCAGAACATTCAACTTTTTGTTCTCTCTGTAAAGTGGGTATATAAAGTTTTAACTCTGCAATGTTTCTGTGAAGATTACATGAGATGATGAATGTGAATGTATTTAGTATACAGTTGGACACATGGTAAATATTCAATAAATTTGATGTTCCCCCCATGTGAGCCCCCCAATCCTATTTAACCTATTTAAAGCTAAAAGACAATATAAACTGCCAAGTATAACCTCCCAATTTAGTATGTTAATAACATTTTCTCTATTCTGGCTCTTTGTACCATGATGGTTAAGCTTCTGGATATAATGAACAGACCACTGACAAAATTGGAGCCCCCATGGCTGATGATCTTAACAGAGTCAACTGCAAGAGACTCGAATGGAAAGCCTGTCATTTAAACCCAGGGACAAGGGCTTCATGTGCTTAAAGGAGCTCAAGGAATACTCACAATTTTCTTCCCATCTTTTTCTATGTACGCTTGTTTTACAAAACTGTCCAAAGGTATAATTTTGTATTCAATGCTCTTCATATGACATATTCTCTTGAACATTTCCCCATTTCGTTAAAAATTCTTTACAAATATTATCTGCGATGGCTGCATAGTTGACTAGCATATAGATGTATCATATATAATTGCTCCCTTTCTGTTAGGCTTTGATTTTGTTTATAAATTTTTTTTCTTAATAAATTTATTTATTTATTTGTTTTTATTTTTGGCTGTGTTGGGTCTTCGTTGTTGTGCGCGGGCTTTCTCTAGTTGCAGTGAGCGGGGGCTACTCTTTGTTGCGGTGCGCGGGCTTCTCATTGTCACGGCTTCTCTTGTTGCAGAACATGGGCTCTAGGTGCGTGGGCTTCAGTAGCTGTGGCGTGCGGGCTCTAGAGCGCAGGCTCAGTAGTTGTGGCGCATGGGCTTAGTTGCTCCGCGGCATGTGGGATCTTCCTGGGCCAGGGATCTAACCTGTGTCCCCTGCATTGGGAGGCGGATTCTTAACCACTGCGTCACCAGGGAAGCCCTGATTTTGTTTATAAATTTTTGCTATTATAAATAATGCTGAACGGAATATCCTTATTCATTAACATTTCTATATTATTTCCTTAGGATGAATATTCTAAAACATAATTTATTGAGGTAAAATTCGCATAACGTAAAATTAACTATTTTAAAGTGAACAATTCAGTGGCATTTTGTACATTCACAATGTTGTGCAACCACCAGCATTACTTCTGAAACATTTCCATCAGGATGAATATTTTGAGGTATTAATAAGAATGAACATTAAAAAAAAATTTCAATATATACTGTTAAACTGCCTTCAAAAAGTAGTCCAATTTATACTTTCATCAGTAGTATCTGAGAGAACCCATTTCATAGCACACTTACTTCCAAGTATATTAAAAAGTAAAAAACCTTGACAGTGAGAAAGGTTTTACAAAATATCTTTCTTCATTTTCAGTGATGAATAGTAAGGTTTTGATTTTTAAAATATTTACTTGTCATCTATGTTTCTTCTTTTCAGAGCTGTCCATAGTAATGAGACAATTCCGAGATTCCATGAGACATCTGTAGTAGTTTTTTACAATGGATGCTTTAAAGGTTCCTATGTAAGGGATACATGGGCTCAGATGAGGTTACACTTGAGATTATTCAAGGTCTCTGGAAGTGCCAGGAAGGCTAGTTTTGTGTTTTGGGATACTTACATACCTACATTGGTGAAATCATTCCATTGTCTATGATAAAACACTAGGTTTTTAAAAAACAGTAAGCAGAGATGAAAAATATAAAGCATTATTATAAGAAAGCAAAAATGAACAAATATTTTCATTCAAATATTAATTTACAAAATGATTTAAATATTTAACAGCGAGCCTATCACTCTGCGGCTAAAAGTAAAGGAATTCTAAAACTACTAAAAACGATTAAGAGTGCACAAGTATGATAGGGAAATTTCTGCAAGTTTTGAAAGTCAAAACTAAAGATAATGCTAAATTAAGAATGTAATGCCTTTAGATTCTTTAAAAAGATGCAACTCAGATTCATACATGAGATTGATTTGGGTGGGATAGTCTCTAAGAATTATAGCTCTAAGAATTTATTATATTAAATTCACTAAACATTTGCTAAGTGTGGCTAAGTGCCATGCACTATACTGGGGCTAAGGATACACAGATGAAAACAAAAACAAAAAACCCATAGACCTTCAACGAATTCACACTAGTGGAGAAGTTTAACATATAAACAAACAGTTATAGAATTGAGATAATTGCAATGAAAAGATCACATAGAAGTGGGTGATAGCAAAGAAGAGGAAATGATTAGCTTTGAGTTTTCAGGGAAAGATTCTTAGAGAAGAAGACATTTGAGATTAATTTTGAAAGCAAAAATGAGTTCATGAAGTTGGCAAGGTCCAAAGAATATTCCAAGTATTTGCTAAGGCCTGGAGACTTAAAATTTCTGTGTTCTGGAGGGTAATTACAAGCAGTTCCACACTACTAGTACATAAACGTAAGAGTGGGGTGTTAGGGAGCTGACACTGAAGAGGCAAAAGGCAGATTAATGAACCCTGTGTGCTGAAAAGGGAACCCGCACACACTGTTGCTGGTAACGTAAATTGGTGCAACCACTATGGGAAACAGTATGGAGATTTCACAAAAAATTAAGAATTGAACTACCATGTGATCCAGCTATCCCACTTCTGGGTATTTATCCAAAGAATCCAAAAACTCTAATTTGAAAAGATATATACATCCCTATGTTCTTCACAGCATTATTTACAATTGTCAAAATATGGAAACAACCTAAGTGCCCATCAACAAATGGATAAAGAAGATGTGAAAAAATATATATATATATATATTTGTTTTTATTTATATTTATATATATACACACATACAAGTATATGGAATACTACTCAGCCATAAAAATGGATGAAATCTTGCCGTTTGTGACAACATGGATGGACCTTGAGGGTATTCTGCTAAGTGAAATAAGTCAGATGGAGAAAGACAAATATCGTATTATTTTACTCATTTGGGGAATCTAAAACACAAACAAAATAAATGAACAAGCCAAATCAAACAAAAACAAATATGTAGATACAGAGAACACAGTAGTGGTTACCTGAGGGTAAGGAGTGCGTGGTGGGGGTGTGTGAAATGGGTAAAGGGGATCAACCAGATGGTGATGAATGGAAATTAAATTTTTGGTGGTGAGCACTCTGTAGGGTATATAGGAGTGGAAATATGTTGTACATATGAAACTTATGTTATAACCCAGTGTTACCTCAAATAAAAAATAAATTTAAAAAAACAGAATGTGTGCTATATTATAGAACTTGAATTTAACATAAAGCCAATAGGAAGTCATTGGCGGGTTTTAATTCTGGGAGATAAATTACTATAGTCAAGTCATAAAATGATCATTTTAGTAACAAATGGATTAACTGAACATTTTAAAAGGACCTGAAGATACCAGACATGATCTGGCTCTTTGTACCTCTCCAGCTTGAGTCTGAGCTACTCTCCTCTGTCCTCTAGCTGGTCACATTATGCTACATTCAGTTCTATTTTCTGGGCATTCACACAAGTGGTCCCTTTGCTTGGAAAGGTCTAACTTTGAGGGTCTAACTCCCACTTATCTTTTAGATCTTAACTGGAAGATAATTTCTGCTGGAAAGCTTGCACTAACCCTCATAAATCAGAGTTGCCCACCCACCACTAAGTACTAAGACTGCTAGAACTTCCAATCCCAAAGCACTTATTACACAGTCATGTTACTAACTGCCTGTATGATTTTCTCTCCAATTACTGTGAATTTTGTTAAGGACAATGGTCATGTCTAGCTTGATGACCATTATATCCACAATACCTAGTGCAGGGCCTAGAACACAGAAGTTGTTCAAAACAATCTCTTGAATGAGTGATGAACATAAAGTGTGAGGCTAGCAGCAGGTCAGTCAGCTGATCAATAATGAAGGCTTGAACTAAGGCAAAAGCAGTGAGAATGAAGAGGATAGACAGGAGCATAATATAGGAGTTGTAATCCCTAAAACTTGGTGAGTTACTACATGTAAGAGGAGGAAATGAAAGGAGAATGATACATTTAAGTAGTGAAGGCTAGTTCCCTATTTTTAAGAAAAGTATAGACAGGACCAACACAATCATGTTTCCTATAACTTTGACCTCTCTCCTACTGCTCTCTCCCTCACACAAGCCAGGCACAATGGCTACCTTGTTGTTTCCTCAAAATGCCAGGCACACCCTTGCCTCACAGTGCGCAGCTTCTATTTCCCCATCCTGAAATAATCTTCCTCCAGATATCCACATGGCTTGCTCCCTCACCTCCTCAGATCTTTGCTCAAATGGCACCTTTTTAGTGATTGACTTCCCCCAAAATCCTACTTAGAATTGCAACCTTTATCCTCATCTTGGCTTTCCTTAGTTCTCTTCCCTGCTTTATTTTTCTCCACAGAATTTATCAATATCAGACACAAAACATATTTTATTTTCTTTGCCTCCCACTAGAAATAGGTTCCCTGAGGGGTAAGGATTTGTAATTTGTTTACTTCACTACTGTATCCCCAGGGCTTAGAACAGAGTAGGCACTCAATGAATACTGAATTGATTGAATGAATGAATGAACAGTGTTGTCCATATGGGCAGAGAGAAGAAAGAAAAAGTATGCAGGAGATGATTATAAGTTCATTCTTAGATATACTTCATTAGGAGACGTCTGTGGGATATACCAACCGGTGCTCAGGGAAAAGCTTTCAGCTGGTGCAGTGAAGCATTTCATACCCAGAGACAATGTGTAGAGGAAAAAGGAAATTATAAAGACCTATGGAAATTGGGAAACACCAGTATTTAAGGAGTGGGCAAAGGAAGAAGAGCATGCAAAGAAATCTGAAGAAGAATACCCACAGGAGTAGGAAGAACCCTAGAAAAGGGGAAAAGAAACAATTTCAAGAAGTTCAATAGCCTCAAATATAACAGAAACTAAAATAAAGGAAGAGGACGATCCATAGGATTTCATAAATAGGTCAGTGTTGAGGCAATGCAGTCTTAGAGGAGCACAAAATAATCATGAGAATAATTACCACTTACTGAGCACCTACTTATACGCTATGCAAGATGCTTCATGCTAAAATATACCATATCTCGAATCCTCCCAACCACACTGCTAGGTAGCTATTCTATTACCTAAATTTTATAGAAGAAACTTAGGCTCAGAAAGGGTAAGTGGCTCATAGTTGTACAGATGAATAACAAGTGAAGGAGCTAAGGTTTGAGTGATAATGAAAACACACTTAAAAATATTTTGTTCATTTGACACTCAATATAAATTCCACATAAATTAATTTTCCATGTAATTAATTTTCCAGGTACAAAAAGCTTGCCACTTTAAGCACCAATGCTCACATATTTTAAAGATCTCTAAAAGAAAAAATTTTAAAGCTTACACTTGATAACTCAAGAATGCCCATTATGACTATTACTTGCTGTGTTTATGCCTTTGGGAACTCTTGAGTTGTCTGGAGTTTTTGCTTTTATGATGAAAGGCACTACAATGATTTTTTTTATTTGAGTATCTGTATCTTCATTTCATAATTTTTCTGCCTGTGGGCCAGAACCATGCTAACTGCTATACATATGTCATTTTATGTAGTCCTCACCACGTGTTTATAATTTAAGTTCTATTATAAGAAAAAAGAGGCATAGAGGGGTTAAATAACTTATCCAATGTCACATAGCCAGTCCTAGCAAACGTTCTAAGTGTCTGAGCCTCCAACTCCAAAACTCAAATTCTTAATTCTGACTCAGCTGTTTTCCAGGCTAATTTTCCAAGGAGGTCCTTAGTCACTTTGCAGATAGTTCAGATTTCCAGATAAGTAATTGCAGATAGAAGAAGTATTGCCCTAAATAAACTCTGAGTTATTAAACTTCCAGAAAATGTAATGTTAACTGGAAAAAAAAAAGTTAAACTTTTAGAATTTTGGACAAATTCTAACAATTTGAGAAAAAAAATGGAAGCAGGTGGCATATGAAGCATAACTTTACCCGCCTGTTAAATGTTTACCAACACAGCAAATCTTCAATATTTGTGAGTGCTCTGTCCTAATCGTTTAATAACTGCATTAATTTCCTCTTTGTTGCCAAAATAAATTACCAAAACTTATGGCTTAAAACAACACAATTTATTACCTTGTTCTGTAGGTTAGTAATCTTGCATGGGTCTCACTGGGCTAATATCAAGGTGTTGGCAGAGCTGCATTCCTTTCTGGAGGCATTTAAGGAGAATCAGTTTCCTTGCCTTTCCCAGCTTCTAGAGGCCTCACACACTCCTTGGCTTGTTTTTCCCTCCTCCATTCTCAAAGCCCACAAGGGCAGGTTGAGTC
This sequence comes from Eubalaena glacialis, assembly GCF_028564815.1. Lineage (NCBI taxonomy): Eukaryota > Metazoa > Chordata > Mammalia > Artiodactyla > Balaenidae > Eubalaena > Eubalaena glacialis. Next base: position 157,879,674 of record NC_083716.1, on the reverse strand, counting down.
CTTCCTTTTCACATGAAATCACTCTCACCTCCTCTCCTGATTTCCTCTTTCACTTTTGAAGACTCATATGATTACACTGGGATCACCTGCATAATCCAGGATACTCTCCCTTTTTTAAGGTTTAGCTGATCAGCAACTTCAACTTCACCTGCAACCTTAATTCCCCTTTGCCATTTAAGGTAACACATTCACAGGTTCTGAAGATTAGAACATGGACATCTTTGGGGAGCATCATTTTTGGTATTGTGTCTACCACAGTAACCAAGAAAATCCTCAACCATAGTATGATATGATCCTACTATTGAAGAACAGGGTGGAGACATATGTGTTTTCCATTTCTTTTTATTTCTCTTACTGATAGAAAAAGAAGGAAAGAGATACTAGCTTGACTGGGGAATACTAAATTGGATTATACTATATGGCAGGAAAATTTAGACTGAATTTTAAAAATCTATCTTGCAGATCTTAAAAATAATCTTCAGATATCCTCAGTCTAGGCAATAATATTTAGCAGCATATTGCTATGGTCCTAAAAGGTACTTACCTTCTGTAAAAGTAATAGTATCTTTCTGTTAGTCATCATTCCTTCATCCTTTGCCCTTGGAATTGATAAAGACTTTCACCCTGCCTGGGACTGCCCTTTGCCCTCTAAATATACATATATTTAGAGCTCAAGCTATTTGAATGAAAAATATTTGTAATTCATCTTAAGTGTTAAGCAAGGACTACACTCTTCAGAGGTTTTACTGTATTTTAGAAGAGTTAGTTATCCCAACTAATTTTTCCAGCAGTAGAAACACGTGTGGGCAATACATTTTAAGCCATGAGTGGGGAAAGCTTTGGCATCATCTGCTTATCATAGCTCACCTTCCCTTCTTTCCCTGTTTCCTCCAATTTCCCAGATGGTAACTTAAACTACCCCCCACTTCCACTGCAAGAAGCTGAACAAGGAGGAACTGTTAACCATAGATAAACAATAATTCACAAATTGCCAAATAAAGGAGGGATGTCTCTGATATTAAGTGAAACTATAAACTAACCTTTATTACAAAAGCAACAAAAAACAAACTGCGTAGGAATAAACTTAAAACTTAAGTAGGATCAATACGAAGAAAACTTTGAAACTCTACTGGGAAAACTGGACAAAAATGAAATAACATACCTTGTTGTTAGAATGATGTTAACACTGGAAGGGTAACAACTATCCCGAAATTAATGTATAAATATATTTACTGCAGTATTTCTCAAAGTATGGTGCCTCAGACCAGCAGCATCAATGTCACCCTTGGAATTTACTAGAAATGCAAATTCCGAAGCCCCAGCCCAGACTTAGTGTATCAGGAACTCTAAAGGTAGGGTCCAACAAACTATGTTTTAACAAGCTTTCCACATGATCCTGATTGATACATGCAAAAATTTGAGATCACTGTTTTTTTTTTAATGTAATATCAACAAAAGTAACAACAGGATTTGTTTCTTCAAGAAGGAAACAGAATTAGACAAGCTGATTCTAAAGGTCTCATGGAAAAAATAGACATTAAAATTTGGCACTAGAGAAGGGACAAATTGGCAAAGACATCAATGGCAAAGAATGAAGAGTCCAGAAATATTCTTTATACATAAAAGAATTTAGTACCCAAAAGGAGTGGCATTTTAAATCAAGGGGAATGGTGCAGAGACAACTCGTTAGCACTCACAATGAACCAGCCAAATAAATGAATAAATGGAACAATAAGTTCTTGGAAGAAATTGTTTGAATTTTCATAAACTTAGAAGAAGCAAAGACCTTTCTAAAAAGACATAAAACCACAGGAAGAAGACTGAAAAATTTGACTATTTTGAAAAAATTAAGAAAAAAAAATACTGTAAACTATGCCAAATGATAATCAACTAGAGATAGGAATATTTGTAATACATAAAACAGACCTAAAGTCTAATCACCCTAACTCACAAAGATCTATTACAAATCAAAAACTTGCTTAAAAAAAAAAATGAATGAAGGATATGAAAAGAGGCACTCTTAAGGGCGGTGTGTGGTGGTGGAGGAAGATTTACAAATATGTAAAAAGGTATTAGTAAAAAGGTATTAGAGAAGAAAATTAAAATGCTATATTTTTCCATCTTTGAAATTGGCAAAATGTATTTTGTAATACAATGTGGCAAGGGTGAGGAGAAACAGCATTCTCTTTCACCAGGGACAGAAGTATAAACTGATGAAACATCATTGGAGCAGCAATTTATCAACATCCATCAAAATTTAAAAACAAATACACCTTACATTACATAGGTAGGGATTTATCCTATAGTGATATCAGCACACACGGCCAAGATGTAAATGCAATAATGTTTACTCCATCGTTGTTTGAAATAACAAAACAGTAGACCAACCCAAATATCTGATACTAGAAAATGCATAAATAATGGACTATCCATCATGGAATACCAAACAACTACAACAAGAGCAAAACCAGACTGAGATAGCTTCATCAATATGGATCAATATGGACCAATATCTAAGGTAAATTATCAAGTGCAAAGAAAATGGTATAGAATATAGTATACAGTATATTTCTATATGTATAAAAGGAAACATAGATCTTATCTCTATACACATATATGCTTCTCTAGGCATATATTTATGAAGAACACAATTGCTAATACTAGTTAATATTCCAGTTGGGACGGGGGAAAAAAGGTGTTTAGGGTAGAAATCTTATTTACAGTACTCTTTTGTTCTATTTGTACTATTTGAATTGTTTTTAAAAAACAGATCAATATTTGGAATGGTAGAATAAAGACCTCCCAAAATAGCTTCTGCATAAAAGCAATGATAATACTGGAAAAAACTGTCAAAATCACCTTTTTCAAAACTCTGGAAATTAACTGAAGGCTTAATGACAATCCAAGGACTGTTTATTCAAGATAAATGGCTGAATCTTGGTAAGAAGAGCAAATCTTATGACATTTTAATTTTTGTTAATCCCATTCCCCTCTCAGGTTCTGGAGTAGCCCTGAAAACCAAGAGCCACATAATTCTGGTAGCTATATAAACTTGCAGCTTATCAGCCACTTAAGGGATTAGTACAGATTTAGAGTTCCCCAAAATGTCCATCCCCAGAGAACTGTCACTATTTGACTAATCTTGCAGGTCATTACATGGTTCCATTTTGCACTTCATTTCATTTGACTCAGACCTACCTCTGTAAAAACAGTCCTCCCCCCAGAGCATTTGTTGAGGACAATCAGCAGCAACTGTTTGACACTAAAGCTGTTGGAGGTGGCTTTGATAGTTGGGACTAACAAGAGGCTGATCAAAAAAATTAAAGGGAAAACTGGAGAATGGGATGTCCACACAGGGCTATGAAAAGGTCCAATATACCCTGGAGGGTCATGAACAGTCATAGGGCTTTGTGCATGACCATGAAAGACTTGAGAAGGTTCTAAGCTCTCACCTCTGGCTGACCTTGAGGCTCTGTGTAAGGAGAAAGTGAAGGCTGAGCCTAAGGCAGAGTTGTAAACTGCCTGATGGAGCATTGAGGACATACCCCAACACATACACAGAGCCTTCCCAGGGAAGGCTAAGAGATTTATTAGTTCAACCTCCCATCAATCATTAGATAGCCACTAAGGTAACAGAACAGAGACTTTAGTGATCAAAAATAACAAATAATACAGACTTTATAGAAAAATCACTTAAAAAACAAGTAGCAACAACAACAGAGACAGCAACAATAACAAACCTTAGGGAGGATGGCATCTGATTTCTAGAGTTGATAATTATTCAAAAAGTCAAGTTTTAACAAAAAAATATGAGATATGCAAACAAGGAAGTATGGCTCATAAATAGGAAAAATAGCAATCAATAGAAACTGTCTCTGAGGAAGCCCCAAAGTTAGACTTATTAGACAAGATTTTAAATCACCTATAATAAATAAGTTCAAAGAACTAAAAAAAAAAAATGCCCAAGAATTAAATGAAAATATGCAAATGATGTTTCACCAACTACTGAATCACAATAAAGAGAGAAAATTTTTAAAAAATAATAAAACAAATTCTGGCATTGAAAAGTAAAATAACTAAAGTTTGAATAGCATATATAAACTGGCAGAAAAAAGTATCAGTTAACTTGAAGACAGGTCAATTGCGATTAGTCCCATAAGAAGCAAAAAGCAAAAAGAATTTAAAAAAATTAACTGAGCCACAGACACCAGTGGGACAGCATCCAGCATCCCAGGGAATGCAAAACAGAAGTCCCAGAAGGAGAGGAGAGAGAGAAAGGAGCAGAAAGAATATCTGAAGAAATAACGACTGAAAACTCCCCAAATATACCGAAAAAAGCAACATTAATCTTAATATCCCAGAAGCTCAACAAAAGTACACTAAACTCAAAGAGATCCACACTCAAACACATCATAGTCAAAATGTCAAAAAACAAAGACAAGAGATAATCTTTAAAACAGCAATAGAAAAAAGACTCATCGTGTACAGGGGACCCTCAGTAAGATTAAAGGCTGACTTCTCATCAGAAGCCATGGAGGTCAAATGGCACTTGGAAGACATATTCAAAGTGCTCAAAGAAAACAACTGTCAAAAAAGAATCTTACATCCAGCAAAACTATTCTTTAAAAACAAAGGAGAAATCAAGATATTTCCAGAAAAACAAAAACTGAGGGAATATGTTGCTAGCAGTTCTGCCCAGGAAATAAAAAAGAGAATCCTTCAGACTAATACTAGACAATAACTGTAATCTACATTACAAAGAGCACCAGTAAAGGTAACTACATAGATAAGTATAAGAGACAGTATAAATATATTTTTTTATTGTAATTCTTTTCTTCTATAAGATTTAAAAGACAGCTGCATAATTTTAAAACTTTGTTGATGGATTGATAGTGTATAAGAAATGTAATTTATATGACAATAGTAGTACAAAGTAAAGAAGGGAATGAAACTATAGTGGAGCAAAGCTTTTGCAATGAAATTAAGTTGGTATTAATCTAAACTAGATTGTTTTAGGTTAAGATGTTAATTATAGTCACCAGGGCAACCATTAAGAAAATAGCTGAAAAATACAGTAAAAGAAGCAACAAGAGAATTAAGATGGTATACTAAAAAAAAAATCTATCAAACTCAAAAGGTGGTAATAACGAAAAAAAAAACATAAAAAACACAGACAGCAAGTAGCAAAACGGCAGATGTAATTCTTACCTTATCAGTTATTACATTATATATAAATGGGACAAACACCCCAATCAAAAGTCAGAAATTGGCAGAATGGATTAAAAAACATGATCCAGTTATATACTGTCTACAAGAGAAACATTTTAGATTCAAAGACAAAAATAGGTTGAAACTTAAAGGATGAAAAAAATATGCCATACAAACAGTAACCAAAAGAGAGCTGGAATGGATACACTAATATGAGACAAAAGAGACTTTAAGACAAAACTTTTTACTAGAGATAAAGAAGGACATTTTATAATAATGAGTCAGTTTATCAGAAAGACATAACTATTGTAAACATATATGCACTTAACAAAAAAGTCCCAAAATATTTGAAGCAAAAACTCACATAACTGAAGGGAAAAAATAGACAATTGAACAATAATAGTTGGAGACTCCGCTATTCCATTTTCAACAATGGACAGACTAGGCAGAAAATTAGTAAGGAAATAAAAGACTTAAAGAGTACTAAAAATCAACGGGACCTAACAGAGATCTATAGAACACTCCAACCAACAACAGTAGACTATCATTCTTAAATGCACATGGAAATTCACAAATATGTGGAAATTAAATGACACATTCCTAAATAATCAATGAGTCAAATAAGCTATCACAAGAGAAATCAGAAAATATTTTAAATGAATAAAAATGTAAACAGAATACACCAAAACCAGTATGATTCAACTAAAGTAGTGTTCAGAGGGAAATTTATAGCTGTAAATGCTTTTTTTAAAAAAAAAAAAAAAAAAAAGAAGAAAGATCTCAAGTCAAATCAGGAATAGAAGAGGGCTAAACAACACAAAATTAACTCTTACTTTCACAAAAAGTAGGATATTGTATTTTTAAAATTGATTTTATTTTTATCAAGGTAACATACGTATGTAGTTTATGAAGTAAAATAATATTAAAAAACTTTTAGTGAAAAACAGCATTCTTCTGCCACATACCTTTCTATTCTATGTCCCGAGAGGCAATCATGCTCAACTCTTCTGGCTTTTTCCTTTGGGATTAACCTATATATTTCTAAATGATATTCTTATTCTTCTATTTCTTCACTTGTCAATTTTAAACACTATTGGTTGATTCCCAATCATATATGAAGACTTAACTCTTCTGTACACTTACTTATTCCACATTTCTACACATCTCTGATGCCAAAATAATGTTATAATTTTGGGTTAATCGAATAGCCAATGTTTACGTATCAGGACTTATAAACACTACAGGGCAAGAAGTGAACTAGGTCCATGCCTATTTTTTTCTTCTGGAGTTAATAATTTCCTCATTTTTTTCACTAACCTAGTTTTCTAGGTACTTAATACAATTATTATGTACTCTTCCAACATCACTGCAACATGCATATCAATATTTTTTCTATATGCTCAAACATATCACTTTCCTTTGTTTCCTGGGGAGTTCCTTCTTGAAGGTTCTCTTTTAAGAGCACAATGTTAACTGGTTGTCTTTTTGGTTTGCTGAATAGCAGCCATGCTGACACTTTTCTTTATCCCTCTCCTGAGTGGGATCCCTTATTTTCAGTTGTCTACGTCTTTTTCTGTCATAATTTACTTAATCATCTAGCAAAATCACATTCTGCAGTAATTTCCTAGGAATCAGTCCATGGAAAGTATTTTTGGGGGGTTGGAGGGAGTACTCTTTCTATTCTAAAATCACACTTGATTTGTCTGGGGATAAAATTCTAAGTAATAAAATTGTTTCCGTTACAATTTTGAAGAAATTGTTCCACAGTGTATTTGTGGAGAAGTCCAATGCCATTATACTCCTTTGGATGTGAACTATCCCCATTCCTTGTCCTTGGGAAGCTCTTACCATTTTTTCTTTATCCTTGGTATGCTGAAATTTTGTGAAAATTTTCTGTGGTATGCATATTTTTCATTTATTGTGCTGGATATTCAGTGGGCTTTTTCAGTGTGAAGACTCATATCCTTCAGTTCTGAGAAATTTAATAATATATCTTATTTTGTTGACAATTTCTTTTCCCCTCTACGTTTTTCTATTCTTCTTTTATGGAAGTCCTATTTGCAATATCATGGGGCTCCTGGTTAAGCCTTGAATCTCATGTATTTTCTGCCTTTTGGTTTCTTATTCTTTGCTTCTTGTTCTATTTTCTAGGAGCTCACCATACTTTCTTTTCCAGCCTATTAAAGTTTATAATTAAATTTTATTTGTTATAGTATTTTTAACTTCAGAGTTCTGCCTTTTCTAATTTAAAAAATTTAAATAGCACCTTGTTTAATGAATTTTGTATTTTCTTATTTAATGGACTCCATATTTTCTCTTAACTCTTTGAGGATATAGTTTGTTTTTCTCTAACTTGTATATATTTCTTTTCTTTTTGCTTTTGTATTTTAATTGTCTGGCTACCTTCATTGTCAGTTCCCTCTGTTGGTTTAGATTTATCACGTTTTTCATGTTGTAGGCTTTCCTTAAATTACTGGAAAATTGTTGGAATGAACTGTTGGACATTCACTCATATTAAGAATGAAACACCAAAAGAAAGTGTCTGGGTAGGACTTGTCAACTGTGGGCTTCACTGAGAGTTAATCAGCTTAATCAGATAAGACGTTCTATTTGTCGGAGGATCTCCAAATGTCAGGATCTGAAGATCTCTTACTCTTTAGAGTAAGAGATACTCAAGAGGCATCGAGAGTAAAGTGCTATTTCCTTACTCTGTTTTGCTGTACAGGTTGAAACTACTTTGAGCAGGCTATACAAAACGTATAGCAATTTCAAGGATATTTCATAAATACATTCACCTAATCTGACATTACAAAAATTATTTTATAATTAATTCTGATAATTTTAAGTGATTTGTCAATTTAAAATGCTTTAGGCAAAATAAAGTTCAAACTAGTTAAGACATTTCCACAGACTTTCACAATATGTTAGACATGTTTTATACATCCTTATACTGAGGAAAAGACTGCCAACAAACAATTCTATGCCCAACTAAGTATATCAGACATTGTGCAGGTTAGAAGAAAGAACTGTGGATATACAACCATGAGAGATAATACCACTCATCTAAACCATCTAACGAAAATACTCAAAAAAGTACTTGAACCAAACAACATATGAATCAGAATAGAAACCCCAAGACAGAAGATGCTGAATAATAGAAAACAGTGCAATAGCCTTGCAATATGTATGTTAAAACTAAATGGTAAATGATTGACTGGGAATTTGTAACGTAACTATGAAGTAAGGATTCTTAAAACAGAGGAGACATATGGCAAGGGAAAAGTCTAATAAATCTGGAACTAGAAGTACTGAACTATGTCAGCAAAACTGAGTTGGAAGAGGGTAAAGGAAAGTAAAAGGTCACCCTAAAGGTCATTTGGGAAGGGGAATGGAATGGGGAATTAAAACATTCTAAAGCTTTCATCTAGGAGAGGGGAACAGAGTGGATTGGTGGAGAGTTTATTTGGTTTCTGGTTTTCATATAACTGTGGAGAAATATATGTCAGATAATGAGTATTAAAATAAAAAAGCACATTATTTCCAGATTAACAAGGCACAAAAGGAAATAATAACAAACTGAAAAATGAAATTAATAGTAATTTGAACAAATCAGTAAAAAGAAAGGAAAGGGAAAAGAGCAAACAACAAAATAAAATAATGAACATAAAGTAATAAGGAAGAAGTCCAATGAAGTGTATCAGTTGTCACTCTGCACAGTGATATGGTATGATTCCTCTTAAATAGAGGGAGTTTCAGACAGGGTTAAAAAGTAAAACTCAGCAATATGACATTTTGTAAAAAAAACACATTTAAACACATTTACTTAACACATTTAAAAGAAATTACTACATATCTTTCTTGTTTCAGTGCTAAGAATTTAAAAATATAAATGTAAATGTATATATGTCTGTTTGTCTCTATCCAACCATTAAGATAAACAAGAGCTAGGCATGATAAGTAGAAGTAAAGTCAAATTTTGTTCAAAGGTTGGATGATACACAGCTATTTAGCAGAAAAATATTTTCTTCACATTCCAGATAACTCCAGAGGAATATTTTCTTTGTGACATGCATGGCAATTTGGATATCTATCCTCATTACCCTTGCTTTGCAAATAAATTTTCGTAATGTAATGTGAATTTTGAGACAATTATTTTTCTTTTCAAAATAAGTTAAAAATAGTATGTTTAACTTGCCTTTTCTCTGAAAATAGGATGGTTTTACTTATACATTCTATTTTCTATGTTTGACAACTAAAATGACAAGAAAAACAAAGAAGAAAATGAAGTAAAGGCAGAAATGTCACAGTAGGAAAGCTTATCCAAATGAAAATTAAAACTTGGAGATAAACAAGGGCAAATTCATACCTCAATATTCTACTGAGAATAACTTACTTGAAATGGTATAATTTGTAAATATAAGGTTTTTAAGGTAAACTACAAAACCGAATCTCTTGAAATATGAAAAAAGAAAATACACTCTACCCTAAATGACATTTGATTACCATAAGAAAAACTTATACAAAGATTGTCCTAAAAATGTGATACGTATGCTTCTTTAAAAGATGAAGAAACAAATTAAACTACTACTGGACCTCAGGAATAGCAGAGGTAAACTTTTTTTATTTCCTTTATAAATGATTGTATAATCCCTTCAAATTATGTATTCTGAGACACTAACTGTGAATTTTTTTTTAAAGTAACATTCTGGTATGGTGCTATCAATATCCCCACTTTCTACTAAAAATTTTATTGTTAATAATGGACCATCCAATTATTTTTATGTAGCAACAATAGTATATGAATACATAAGATGACAGATTACTAAATCATCCTTCAGATAAGTGTTCTCTGTTTCATGCATTTTATGTAAATGAACAAATATTCTTATGGAAATGTACATATGTGCCTGTAAAAGAAAGAAGAACATAGTAGCTAGAGCCTACAAAACCAGGTTCTGGTTAAAAACAAATCACATTAGGTTTTAATATTCCAGTGATATACAAAATATCTTGAAAAATGATGTATGGCTAACAGATGATTTAAGAAATTTACCAGTCTACCATCACTGAACTAACCTAGATGAAGAAACTGATTACAACTGAAATCTCACTTTCACTCCTGCATAACTTTCTCAAAGATTTGTTTGGGAACTGTCTCATGCTTAGTCACCCTCTAAATATGATTCTTATGAGCAAAAGCAGTTAGCTATTTTTGTGTTATGCAAGATGGGAAAAGATGTATGAGTATTCCTTTTCGAGCAACATAATTTGATTTTTATGCTTATTCAATATTAAAAAAGTTCATTTTTATATTTTAGAATTGCCATATGGATGTACTTCACTAAAGATCCATTCCTATTGAAAGCCTAGAGAACTTTTGTTTACACTAAGAGGTAAAAGCAACAGAGGGTAATTTATGCATTGTCTATGTGTATTTTATTTTCATTCTAGTTTTTGAACAGTAGACTTTGAACAGTAGACTAAGTAGATTTAGTCTACAGAAAAATAAAAACACGAAGGAGCAGATCTAAAAAACTACCACAATACATATAAAATTCTTTTTCCAATCTTCTAAAAATAGATTTGATTATTTATTGAGAACTTTCAATGTGCGAGGCATTGTGCTCAGTGAATTATCTCACTTAATCCCCATAATACAATAGATCTATGCAGCAAGCAAATTATTCCCATTTTGCTAGTGAGGAAACAAAGTTGGAGAGGTCACATGGGCAGAATCATAGCTCAAGTCTGACTTCAAAGCTCTTTCCTCTAAAATAATATAAAAGTCATTTATCAAAAACATTTAACTCTAAGATGACAATGTGCAAAGTAGTCATTAGTGAACAGTATCCCAAAAGGAACATATACATACACACACACACCCACACACACACACACACCCCCCCCCACACACACATCCCATAAGTGAAGAGGTCATCATGCTGAAAAGATACAATAACATCTCAGTCATCTGGAACCATCAAAGACTTAGAAACTTTAAGGAGATTTTTCCAGATAATTAAAACACAGCACTCTATTCATCATTTAAAATATTTAAGGGCATTTTTCTAAATACACATAATACATTTTCCTATATTCTTAATAGAATAAACTTTTTAGAATAATATAACTTTTCTTGGTAATGCAAATTTATTCTTATTAAAATTGGAATCTCTTCTGGTTAAAAAAATTCAGTGACTGTGCTGTACTTATAGAGGTGACCTTAGCTGTCAATGAGAGTAGTGCTATTTGCCCTTATCGTAATAGGACCCAGGTGACCATACTTTCTGACTTCTTAAATCTTTTCTAACATTTTCGTATTTCTTCTTATTAGTTGTCTACTGCAAGCATGCCTACCTCTGCCTGATATGCCCCTCATTCCATTAAAAAAAAAAAACCCTAAACAACTGCAGGTTGGGAAATAGAAAAACAAGTAGATCTTTTAATCCTTCCAACATCCTTCCTCTCTTCTATCTATTCACTCAACAGATATTGTGTGGCTATTTTAGGAGCCAGGCACTGTGCTAGATGCTGGTCAGAATTAGATTTTATGTTCTAACAACTAGGAACATGACTGATAAACAATTTCTCCTGGGAATACTTTATTAAATCACCCAGCCGATGTTGATGCTGGTGGTCCAGGATCCACATTTTGTTAAATACAATATTACAGGGAAGTGAGGTAAAAATAATATCAATATTATACTTAAAAAAAGAAAGGTAAAGTTTGATACAAATTGGAAAAAGAAAAGAGAACGGCTGTGGCAGTTCAGGTATGAACTGGGTATGGGTTTGGGTGCAGTATCTCTCAGCATGGTTCATTTAGTACCTGTAAAATAATCATCCACAGTGCTTATTAATAAAATGTGGATTCCTCAGCCTTATCCCAGATCTACTGAATTAGAAAATGTGGGGCCTAAGCATGAGAATCTCCATTTCTAAGAAACTCACGTCTAAGATAAACAGCTACAACTGGAAGCTATGTTAGAAACAAAATACTCTTATAACTAAGTCAAAGTTGATTTTCTGGGACTTCCCTGGTGGTGCAGTGGTTAAGAGTCTGCCTGCCAATGCAGGGGACACGGGTTCGATCCCTGGTCCGGGAAGATCCCACATGCTGTGGAACAGCTAAGCCCATGTGCCACAATTACTGAGCTTGTGCTCTAGAGCCTGCAAGCCACAACTACTGAGCCTGCGTGCCACAACTACTGAAGCCCACATGCCCTAGAGCCCGTGCACCACACTACTGAGCCCACGTGCCACAACTATTGAAGCCTGCGTGCTCTAGGGCCCGCATGCTGCAACTACTGAAGCCTGCACGCCTAGAGGTTGTGCTCCGCAACAAGAGAAGCCACCGCAATGAGAAGCCCATGCACCTCAACGAAGAGTAGCCCTTGCTCGCCGCAACTAGAGAAAGCCTGCACGCAGCAACAAAGACCCAGTGCAGCCAAATAATAATAATAATAATAATAATAATAATAATAAAAATAGATTTTCTGGGCTCCCCTGGTGGCGCAGTGGTTGAGAATCTGCCTGCCAATGCAGGGGACACGGGTTCGAGCCCTGGTCTGGGAAGATCCCACATGCCGCGGAGCAACTGGGCCCGTGAGCCACAATTACTGAGCCTGCGCTCCGCAATGAGAGGCCGCGATAGTGAAAGGCCCGCGCACCGCGATGAAGAGTGGCCCCTGCTTGCCGCAACTAGAGAAAGCCCTCGCACAGAAACGAAGACCCAATACAGCCATATATAAATAAATTAATTAATTTAAAAAAAAATAGATTTTCTATCTTACATACATATGAAGGCTATTCTTTCATTCCTTCCTTAAAGATTTATGGAACACTTGTTACATGTCAAACAGGGTATCTAGATGTTGACAGTATAAAGATGACCAACAGATAGTCCCTAAACTAAAAAAGCTTAGAATCTAACGTTCTTAAAGACAGCAAAATCAATAGTCTTTTCACCTAATAAGCTCTAATTAATTTCTATTTTTGAACATGGACAAGTGATCACTATAATTAGTTGATAGTATAACTTGACCCATAAATCCTCTTTAAAAATAGGAACAAAATAAGTCCTTTGAATGGCCTCTATACCGCATTTTATGACTAAGAATTTCTCATTCATCTCTTACTATGAGGAAATAAGATGTTATGGATGAATGCAGTTTTCAGGTAAGTGAAGCTTCACTTAATAACTGCCCAAACTATTTTGACTCTAATCACTTTTGGCAAGCTTTCTAAAATTTATTACATATTTTCTGGTCTCCTCAACCTTGCCCAGGAGAATCACTAACGATCATTAAGTGAGTAAATCCTTGCTGCTACTCACTCTGGAGTATGCTATACGAGAAAAAGCTGGATAGCAAATCAAGGTCTGCAATTTGGCAGGTCCATCCTTTGGATGTCTGTTTGGACACTTGTATTTAACACCACTGTTTTCTCCTTGTACAGTGTGTTAATACACAACCCTGTCTCTCCTGATCAGGAGTCATAAGAACTTCTTTGGTATGATAATTTAACTGGTCTATGAGGTAGGTTCCTCGGTTCCCAGAGTAAATTTTGTTTATATCACACAGCTTATATTTTAAGTTAGACAATCTCAAACAAACGTTTCAAATTTGATGAATTTTGATGAAAATTTTCTACACGCTTATTTCTAGATGTTTGTATGGTAACAAACAGAAATACCCGTTATAGGAAGCAATATATTGAAAATAAATTTGCATGGTTTCATTGACCTAGTTTATCACTAAAAGATGATACTCTAGAGGCATTTGCTATACTGTGTCAACTTCTAGAAGTGTTTCTAACGTACTATGTAGGAAGAGTTGAGAGCTGTCAAAAAAACCAGAAGACAAAGTTTATTTAACCAATTTACCTAAAACTTATATTAACATTTTCTTAAAATAGTATATTAACATTTTTTTTTCAAAATAGTTAGAATGGTTATAGTTCTCTCTTTTAGAAAATAATGCATGGGCTTTGAAACTTTTATTTCCCTAAATGTTCAGAGACTTTGCTTGTAGATCCATGGAGCAAAGACTTTGCTCCATCCATAACAGAATTATTTCAAAGCCTACAGAAGCCACCAAAATCTCTGTGATGTCACAAAATTTCTTAAATTTGAAAACTATTTGAATCACATACATTTAAACAATAGGAAATTAAAACTTTTTGAAAGTGTCAGTTAGGGAGGTAGGTAGTCCAAATTTCAGAAGGCTATTAAATTATGTTTAAGTATTCTATAGATGGAAGTTAGTACATAAAGTAAAAAGAATTTAAAGTCCTGTATTATTTAATAATAAATTAAATATTAATACCAAATTCTACATTTGTCTTGTCAATGATTTAGTAAAATATATTTAATGTCTGAATTATCAATTTTTATAGCGTACAGCCACAAAAAAGCTATGGAGATATAGAACTAATGAGTTCTTCCCCCAAATTTCAATATTTTCATCAATTGCCAAGTTCTTAAAACCTATTACCAACAAAATATTCCTTTTTCTTAATGACCAGTGATACTTTAAATCCAGTGACAACTTTCTTTGTACAATGTGTCAGCCGTATTTCCACTGAGCCTATCTTTTAAGACGTAACACTATGATCTGAGTCACTATTTTGGTTAGGAAGCTCCTTAAGTTTCCCTCAGCCATAGCTTGTGTTTTCTTGTTCAGGACTGCTGACAGTTCTTTGCTGCTTTTAATTCTCCTGAACTGTAAGATCTTCAAAATTGGGATTGGATAGATAAAGGCATTTTGGAGATCATTATAAAAATGACAAAAAGTAGTCTGAAATAGATAGCCTAAAAAAAATAGAGTTAAAGCTTCAACTCTTACAAGATCAAAACTTTGCATCAAATCTTACAATTGTGCTGATAGGAGCATTCAATTAGATGCCAGATTTTTTTTTTTTCTTAAAGAAACAGGAATTGTGCTGGTATACTGAATAAGGATAAATGCAAACACTTCATACACATGAAACCTATTAACTTTAAGGTTTTTCTAAGAGAGAGGTGGAAGTGAAGCTTCAGATATTTGCTGCTGGTAAAACAGTTTTCAGATATTTAAAAACTGACTCACTAGCAATACATGCATATACATGAACGTGTATATCTGAGTGTGTCTGTATATGAAAATTTATACACTACTTTTTTGTGCTGATTGTCGTTTTCAGTCCATACATGGCTATGTGGTATGACAGAAAAAGGACAGGCCCATGAAGGAGGAAACTTGGGACTTAGTTTCTTCTACAATCCTAGTTAACATGTGACTTTGGACAAACAAGTGTTTGTAATTGGCCTTCAGGATACCAGGACCTTTACTACCCAAAATACAGGTCTATTGTAAGGGTCAATAATATATGTACTGTATTATACGCATGTAAAGAAATATATGTAGACGTGGTTTTTAAAGTACAGTTTGTCAACTAAAGTGTCACTGAAACTTGCAAAAAATTTTAAATTTATTTTTACTTTAAGGAATATTTAATACTATTGTTCAACTGTAAATTATATTCTCTCTTTCAGTTAAGTGCATTCTGATATGCTTTTCTGAGTAAGGAATGTGCTGTACATGTGACTACTACCCATCATGTAGTCATGTTGGATAAGAGATTGTCAACTTCTATTTCAGTATAAACAGTTAGGGGAAAAAAATGGTATTATCATTGTTCCTATTATTAACATAGCCCAGGTTAGAGCCCTCCTCTTAAAGCTGTAATTCATACATCATTCTGAGAAACGTAAGCACAAAGGATTGCTTTGTTTGTTTTTTCCCTTTGGTGTATGTGTAAAGTACGGGAAGGAAGCATTTAGGAGAAAGCACTCAGTATATATAGTGAAATATAACAAGAACACCCTGGTTATCACATATGGAAGGTAATATTTAGCCATCTAATGACTGAAGTTACAGTTCTTTATCCAAAGCCTTTAGTAATTTTTCCTTTGTAAAGGTACCCACTTCTTGACCCGTAATTCTCAATGCCTTGGCTGGTAGATAACAGATCTCTTGAACACATTTTTATTTTAGTTACTGCTTCCTCTTAAGATGGCTAAAACCAGAAAAAAGCATGTACTTGTAATACCAACATATTTTTCATTTCCTTCTAAGCGTCATACAGCTTTGTAAATTTCTCTTTTTACTTTCCTTTTCAGCATAACAAAAACTTTTCATAGCCAATATTTTTAAAACATTTGGAAACATTTTAAAAACAATCACAGCATTATTCATTCCTTCAATATTTACTGACCTATCAAGTGGCAGCTACTTCTTATGCTAGCTACACAGTCCCAGATCTTAAGGAAGCCGAATACAAGGGACAGAAAAATAAATAAGGCATCTGCAGTACAATTATGATAAATGTTGAAAGGAGTTAAGCATAGGGGGCTATCGAGCAATGCTGGAGACACCCTTGAGGTTGAAGATAGTTTTCCAAGATGACAGCAAGCCTGAGTCCTGAATTCTTCATGGGCAAACAAAAATTTGGGTAGGGTATTTCAACTGGAGGGAATATCATAAGAATTTATATACTATATTACATAATTGTCATAATCACATTTACTTTTTTAGAAAGGCCTAGATTAGAATATGGAAAATGAATTAGAAAAAGGCAAAAACCTCCACAGCCTAGAGTAATGAAAATAAAAACAAAAATAAACAAATGGGACCTAATTAAATGTAAAAGCTTTTACACAACAAAGGAAACCATAAACAAAATGAAAAAACAACCCTCAGAGTGGGAGAAAATATTTGCAAATGAAGCAACTGACAAGGGATTAATCTCCAAAATATACAAACAGCTCATGCAGCTCAATATCAAATAAAACCAAAAAACCCAATCAAAAAATGGGCGAAATATATAAATAGATATTTCTCCAAAGACATACAGATGGCCAAAAACACGTGAAAAGATACTCAACATGGCTAATTCTTAGAGAAATGAAAATCAAAACTACAATGAGGTATCCCTCACATCAGTCAGAATGGCCATCATCAAAAAATCTACAAACAATAAATGCTGGAGACGGTGTGGAGAAAAGGGAACACTCTTGCACTGTTGGTGGGAATGTAAATTGGTACAGTCACTATGGAGAACAGTATGGTGGTTCCTTAAAAAACTAAAAATAGAACTGCCATACGACCCAGCAATCCCACTACTAGGCATATACCCTGAGAAAACCATAATTCAAAAAGAGTCATGTACCACAATGTTCATTGCAGCTCTATTTACAATAGCCAGGACATGGAAGCAACCTAAGTGTCCATTGACAGATGAATGGATAAAGAAGATGTGGCACATATATGCAATGGAATATTACTCAGCCATAAAAAGAAACAAAATTGAGTTATTTGTAGTGAGGTGGATGGACATAGAGATAGTCATACAGAGTGAATTAGGTCAGAAAGAGAAAGACAAACATCGTATAATATTGCTTATGTGTGGAATCTAGAAAAATGGTACAGATGAACTTATTTGCAAAGCAGAAATAGAGTCACAGATGTACAAAACAAACTTATGGTTACCAAGGGGGGAAGTGGGGGGGTGGGATGAATTGGGAGATTGGGATTGACATATATACACTACTATATATAAAATAGATAACTGATGAGAACCTACTGTATAGCATAGGGAACTCTACTCAGTGCTCTGTGGTGACCTAGATGGGAAGGGAATCTAAAAAAGAGTGGATACATGTATACATATAACTGATTCATTTCTCTGTACAGCAGAAACTAACACAACATTGTAAAGCAGCTATATTCCAATATCAATTAATAAAAATAAATAAAAAGAAAAAAAGATAAAAGGCAAAAACTAAGAAGTTAACCACTATTCCATTTTAATAATGTATATAAATAAGCAATATAGCTTATAGGCATTTATATAAAATGAAATAAACACAACATTTAAAGTAGAAAAAGAATGTTAATTAAGCCATCTTTGGTAATAATAAAAAGCTAAAAGCAAAATGAAAACCAAAAATCATAATGAACAATAACAAAAACCCCTAATTTGTAAATAAGGGACTGGTTAGAAAATTATGAGACTCATACCATGGAATAATATGCAGCCAAGAGAAAGACTTAATCACTGTATTTTTGAGTCTAAGATGCTAGAAATGGTAAAATATAACCTGGATTCAGAGACCTTAAAGTAAGAAAAAAGTACCTCTTAGAATTGATGAAATATGAAATTATGTATATATATATGAATATTTGTATGTCAAAAACATCTCAAAGTTAAAAAGCATTTCTAAATAAATATCTTCCTAGTCCCACTTGTATATTAAACGTGTTTGTACTTATATGTATTTTATTGTATATCATTTTATGTATTTTTTTACATACATACATATATATTTCTTATACTTAGATAACTACATTTTCTTGATTTGATATATTATAAATATACATGTACTTTTATTTTTTATTCACTTATATTTTATATTATTTCTATTCCTAGACTTTCAGATGGTATTCATTTAATATCAGTCTTTCTGGAAAAAAATTCATTAAATTTAACATATATATCTATTGTAAGATATATCCTAATTTCAGAAATGTTAAAATGTGAAAAAATTTGCATTTCAGATAGTAGGAATACAGTAATGCTTGCATATGCAAGAAAAATGATTAGAAAGATGCAGGAGAAATAAAAAATTTAATACTCTAGGGAAGAACACAGTGGGGAGAGGGGCACTAATTTTTCACTTTCTACCTTTTAAAACTCTTCCAGTAATTAAAAAAAACAACATATTACTCTTAAAATTAACATTTCTTAAAAAAATCACTATGAACATTTGTTTTACCTTCCATAGTTTAAGTGATCTATCCTTTGCCTTGTTGGATATTTCACTCTTTTGAGTTCCAGCTTTAGTGTTCTATCCAATCTCCTTCACTGGTTCCCCTTCTATGGCCCAATTTTGTTATTGTTCCCCCACGTTTCAGTTCTCATCAGTCTTCTTCCTGTACAGATACCTCCTTTGGAGACTTTACCTATTTAATGGTGTCAGCTCATATCTATTATGTTCCTTAGGTCTCACTTCTCACATGTGAATAATAGATAAATAAAGCTGGAAATAGTTTATTACCAGTTGTCTGAGGGACTTTTCTCAGTGGATATCACACAGTCAACACTCAATGAACATATTCAAAACACAACCCACCTTATTCATTCTCAATCCTACTTTGATAATTGCTCCATATCTTGGTTAATGAATCAAACTTTCATTCTAGAAACCTCAGAAACACCTGTGATTCCTATCCTTTTTACAAGGTTACAAGGTCCCCAACATAGGCAGTCACCAGTCAGTAATTAATAAACAATGTTGAATTTATACCAACATTGTTTCTAACATTCTCTCCCTTTCAAAGTCCCATAACTTGCATACATCTCTCATTTGGATTATACTGGGTTAGCTAAAAAGTTCATTCTCGTTTTTCTGTAAGCTGTCACAGAATAACCCGAATGAACTTTTTGGCCAATCCATAATAGCTTTCTGAGTTCCCTGTTTCTAATCTCCCCATGCTAATTCACATTAAAGTCATTTTCCTAAAATGTACAAAGTCTATTCAGTTAATACTGCTAATCTGAAAATCTGAAAAGCTTCCCACACTATAAAGCTCAAACTCCTGTTTCTAATATTTCCACAAATTTTTAGTAAGTACTTTTTATGTGCCTATATATGTGATAAACAGGAGAAAGACTTCAAAAAAAATTAGGATTGGAGGTAAAAGCTAAGGAGAAGAACAGCATTTGATGAGACCACAAAGTTGCATATTCTTAGCAATCACTACTCTCTACCCAACTCACCATTGCCCACCTCCATCTGTCTACCCTTAGTTTACCCTACCTTTGGCCAAGTCATTTGGCTCACATATGGCCTCTAATATTCACCTATCCTTCTTCTTTAAGGGACAGCCTTAAAGGTGATAAAAATGGCCAAGAATGAACTCCATATAACACTTTAGAGTTTACAAAAGCTGCTTTCATATCCACTGCTTAACATAATTACTCACCATTTATTTGACATTTTGAGTCTAACATAGCATAGTTTACTATTACAGGCAAAAGAGTCAACCTAATAAATAGGTAAAGGTATATGCTATTTTCATCAAGCCATCCTAAGGAAAAGTTAAGAAAATAAAATATATCATTTATGCAATTTTTAGGAAATGAAATGTTTGACATAATTTTCTAAGGAACGGATATTTACCTCCTTAGATATCAAACTTTAAAAAAATTTAACCACTTTTGAAGAAAAGCATTCTAAAATATACCATACACATTCCTACCTTGCTAAGTAGAAAGATATAGAATGATTTTAACTTTATTTGATGATTTCAGTCCATCTATTATGATACACTGTCATAATATTACTGTGTCTCTCATTTTTTTTAGATTCCTCTTTAAATAAAGGTTCTATCTCTTCCATCCAAATACTTTTACACATCTCTATATTCAGGTATTACTTCTAATCTTTTTTGTACTGCACAGCTAGAAAATGATGTTAAGGTTTAATAATGTTAGTGAGGGTCTAATGAGAAAGTAAACTGCTTTAATACAAGTACTTCATGAGAACTCTTTTCAGTGCTCTGAGTTTTTATATTACTTTATCTCTGTATTAGGAGTTGTACTCAAATGGATGCTTGTGCTAAAATTTATTTCGTATCAAAAGTGGGGAGGTCCGTTAATTTTGGAATTTCTCTAGATAGCTAAAAGAACAATTTAAGTTGCTATTCAAATTTTAAAAGATGAGAGTAAATCATATGTTACAATTGTTCATAAGGTAAGGAAATTCACATGTTGAAACTGATGCTTTCATAGTTGACTCTAAAGAAATGCAAAGAATTTCATTTGGAAACTTCTTAGATCTGTATGTCTAACTCATAATAACAGAAAATAAGAAAACATTGTATCTGTCTCCTTTCTTTCAATTTCCATCAAAGGACTTCTCAGAACACAAAATGATTTTTTTTTTAACTCTGATATAAAAAGCCTAGAAACTTAGTTCTTTAAATTTTAGGATGTCCCTTATATGACAAACCCACAGCCAACATCGTTCTCAATGGTGAAAAACACAAACCATTTCCTCTAAGATCAGGAACAAGACAAGGTTGCCCACTCTCACCACTATTATTCAACATAGTTTTGGAAGTCTTAGTCACAGCAGACAGAGAAGAAAAAGAAATAAAAGGAATCCAAATCGGCAAAGAAGAAGTAAAACTGTCACTGTCTGCAGATGACATGATCCTATACATACAGAATCCTAAAAATGCTACCAGAAAACTACTAGAGCTCATCAATGAATTTGGTAAAGTAGCAGGATACAAAATTAATGCACAGAAATCTCTTGCATTCCTATGCACTAATGATGAAAAATCTGAAAGAGAAATTAAGGAAACACTCCCATTTACCACTGCAACAAAAAGAATAAAATACCTAGGAATAAACCTACCTAAGGAGACAAAAGACCTGTATGCAGAAAACTGTAAGACACTGAAGAAAGAAATTAAAGATGATACAAACAGATGGAGACATATACCATGTTCTTGGATTGGAAGAATCAACATTGTGAAAATGACTATACTACCCAAAGCAATCTACAGATTCAATGCAATCCCTATCAAACTACCAGTGGCATTTTTCACAGAACTAGAACAAAAAATTTCACAATTTGTATGGAAACACAAAAGACCCCAAACAGTCAGAGCAATCCTGAGAAAGAAAAACGGAGCTGGAGGAATCAGGCTGGCTCCCTGACTTCAGACTATACTACAAAGCTACAGTAATCAGACAGTATGGTACTGGCACAAAAGCAGAAATACAGATCAATGAATAGGATAGAAAGACCAGAGATAAATCCACACACATATGGTCACCTTATCTTTGATAAAGGAGGCAAGAACATACAATGGAGAAAAGACAGCCTCTTCAATAAGTGGTGCTGGGAAAACTGGACAGCTACATGTAAAAGAATGAAATTAGAACACTCCCTAACACCATACACAAAAATAAACTCAAAATGGATTAAAGACCTAAATGTAAGGCCAGACACTATAACACTCTTGAGGAAAACATAGGCAGAACACTCCATGACAGCAAGATCCTTTTGACCCACCTCCTAGAGAAATGGAAAAGAAATACAAAAATAAAGAAATGGAACCTAATGAAACTTAAAAGCTTTTGCACAGCAAAGGAAACCATAAACAAGACGAAAAGACAACCCTCAGAATGGGAGAAAATATTTGCAAATGAAGCAACTGACAAAGGATTAATCTCCCAAATATACAAGCAGCTCATGCAGCTCAATATCAAAAAAACAAACAACCCAATCCAAAAATGGGCAGAAGACCTAAGTAGACATTTCTCCAAAGAAGATATACAGATTGCCAACAAACACATGAAAGGATGCTCAACATCACTAATCATTAGAGAAATGCAAATCAAAACTACAATGAGGTATCACCTCACAGCAGTCAGAATGGCCATCATTAAAAAGCTACAAACAATAAATGCTGGAGAGGATGTGGAGAAAAGGGAAACCTCTTGCACTGTTGGTGGGAATGTAAATTGATAGAGCCACTATGGAGAACAGTATGGAGGTTCCTCAAAAAACTAACAATAGAACTACCATATGACCCAGCAATCCCACTACTGGGCATACACCCTGAGAAAACCATAATTCAAAAAGAGTCATGTACCACAATGTTCGCTGCAGCTCTATTTACAATAGCCAGGACATGGAAGCAACCTAAGTGTCCATCGACAGATGAATGGCACATATATACAATGGAGTATTACTCAGCCATAAAAAGAAATGAAATTGAGTTATTTGTAGTGAGGTAGATGGACCTAGAGACTGTCATACGGAGTGAAGTAAGTCAGAAAGAGAAAAACAAATACCGTATGCTAACACATATATATGCAATCAAAAAAAAAAATGGTTCTGAAGAACTTAGGGGCAGGACAGGAATAAAGATGTAGACATAGAGAATGGACTTGAGGACACGGTGGGGGGAAGGGTAAGCTGGGATGAAGTGAGAGAGTGGCATGGACATATATACACTACCAAATGTAAAATAGATAGCTAGTGGGAAGCAGCCGCATAGCACAGGGAGATCAGCCTGGTGCTCTGTGTCCACCTAGAGAGGTGGGAGGGAGACGCAAGAGGGAGGAGATATGGGGATGTACGTATATGTACAGCTGATTCACTCTGTTATACAGCAGAAACTAACACACCATTGTAAAGCAATTATACTCCAATAAAGATGTTAAAAAAGAAATTTAGGATGTCCTTAATGAATCTAGTCCCTTATGGCAAGATGTATTGCTTTTCATAGCTGTTCATTCATGTTCTCTAAGGAAGTAGCTTAGCTAAATAACTAAATATCAAAACCAGGAAGATGCCTCTCAAGTTTTTTTAGACATAGTACATGGCTTTGTGAAAGAAACATGATTGAAGAACCAAAGTCATCTGAAGGAAAAGGTAAGACATAAAAACAAACCAAACTAACTTAAAAACTTTCCAAATGTTGAACAAGGGTTTCAGAGTCTTACATTGCCTAATTTTGTAGGCTAGATAGGAAGCCTTAGACAAGCTTGCTTGAATATTCTTCTACTATGAGAGATATGTATTATTGTAAACAACAACGAGATTGAAATAAAGCTCTGAAAGAAATGTTATTTTCTTAAAGAAATCTCTTCTAAACAAGCCGTACATGTGAAAAA
The DNA here is from genome assembly GCF_028564815.1 of Eubalaena glacialis. Taxonomy (NCBI): domain Eukaryota; kingdom Metazoa; phylum Chordata; class Mammalia; order Artiodactyla; family Balaenidae; genus Eubalaena; species Eubalaena glacialis. The sequence continues at coordinate 157,855,728 of NC_083716.1, read as the reverse complement.
ATATATTGGGATTAATTCAGGCATTAACTATGCATATCTTTAATAAGAACTGAGATATATTATTGCTTACAATGGGGACATCAGCTATTCTAAATGCTTTACTTGTAAATAGTCTAGTCTTTAAAAAGCTCTATAAGGTAGGTAATGAAATCAGTCAAACCCAGTTTTACAGATGAGGAAACTCAGGTGCACAGAAGTTAAAGTTGCTCAAGTTCACACAACTGGAAAGAAGAAGCACTGTTTAATAAAAAGTAGAAGAGCTGATAATATAACTGAAGGATATTTTAGTTACTGCAGTCTTTATATGATATAAATTCTAAAATACAAAATGTTAAATTCAATGTAAAAATGGAGTACTGAGTATTTTTAATTCAACAATTTAAACACTGCCCCAAACAAACCAGAAACAGAAGGGAACTGCCTCAACTTGATACAGGGCATCTATGAAAAACCCACAGCTATCATCATACTTAATGATGAGAGACTGCATGCTTTCTCTCCAAATCAGGAACAAGCCTTTTGCCCCTTGTATACAATATGGTACTACAGTTTCTAGCTAGGGCAATTAGGCAAGGAAAAGGAGAAAAAAAAAAAAAAAAAAGAGAAAGGACAGCCAAATTTCAAAGGAAAAAGTAAACTGATCTTTATTTAAAGAGGACATGATTTTTTTTTATATGTAGAAAATCCTAAGGAATCCACCACAGAAACTACTAGAATAAGTGAGGTCAGTAAGACACCAGGATAAAAGATCAATATACGAAAGTCAGCTGTACATCAATACACTAGCAATGAATAATCTGAAAATGAAATTAAGAAAACAATTCTATTTACAAGAGCCTGAAAAGAAAATACTTAGAAATAAACTTCTAAAAAGTATAAGACTTAAGCTTTAAATTTTTAAAACTATAAAATTTTAAGATATTAAAGAAAACCTAAATAAGTTGAAGAATATGGCACACTTCTGAATCAGAAGACTTACCATTATTAAGACAGTAACAGTAATATTCCTGAAATTGTCTACATTATAAATGCAATCACTATAAAAAGATCTATCAAATTCTGCAGAACTGACAAGCTGATTTGGTTATTCTTGCATTTCACATGGAAATGCAAGAATAACCAAAATAATCTTGAAAAAGAATAACAAAGTAGAGAACCGACACTTCACATAATGAAAACAATGGGATAATGGCACAAGAATACAGGTGTAGATTAATGGAACAGATCTAAGAGTCAAGAAATAAACCCTTACATTTACGGTCAACTGGTTTTTCACAAGGATTCTAAGACCATTCAATGGGGAAATAATAGTCTTTTCAACAAACGATGCTGGGTGCAATCAAATATCCATACGAAAAAGAAAAAAGTGGACCACTTCCTTATATCATACACAAACATTAACTCTAAATGGGTCACACAGTTTGCTGTAAGAGATATATTATAAAACTTTAAAAGAAAAGATAGGAATAAGTGTTTGCGACCTTGGGACAGGCAAAGCCTTCTTTAGATATGACACCAAAAACACAAGCAATAAAAGAAAAATAAAGTTAGACTTCACCAATATTAGGAACTTTTGTGTTATAAAGAATACCATCAAGAAAGTGAAAAGACAACCCACAGAATGGGAGAAAATATCTGTAAATCATGTAGCTAATAGGGGACAACCCAAATGTCCATTAATTGATAGATGGATAAACAAAATGTTATATCCATATACTGAAATACTATTCATCAATGAAAAGGAATGAAATTAGGATACATACTGTAACATAGGCAAGCATTATGTTACATGAGAGAAGCAAGTCACAAAAGACCACATATTATATGATTCCGTTTGTATGAAGTGTCCAGCACAGGCAAATCCATAGGAAAAAAACGAGTAAATTAGTGATTTCTTAGAGCTGGAGGGTGGGGAGAATAGGGAGTGACCACTAATGGGTACATGCGTTTTTTTGGGGGTAATTAAAACACTCTAAAAATTGATTGTGTTGATTATTGCACTATTCTGTGAATATATTAAAAATCACTGAATCATACACTTTTAGTGGGTGAATTATCGATATTTGGTATAAGTTACAGCTCAATAAAACTGTTAAAATAACTTAAATATCTTATTTTTACCTTATATAAATTACTTGTGAGTGAAACCTATCTTAGGTGACCTGGGGAGATGCCCCCTTTGTGAAAGAGAAAAGGTTAAAATCTTCTTTGTCATGTGCTGCCTATTTTGACCAACACCAAGCTAGAACAGTTCTACTATTAAACTATTATCAGATATAATGGTTTAATATTGATGACTGTAAAGCTAAAATGATTAACTTTTAATAGTTTTTCTTGAAAATACAATTGATTTATAACAATAATTTAATACAGCAAATTAATTCATTCCTGTAATTGGGGGCACATTTTTGAAACTAACTTATTTGGTAGAATGAGACTATGTCACCCATTGTTTTAGTCAGTCCCTGGGGACATTACATAGGTTCACTCATCTTTTGTGAATATTTACTGAGTACTGATTATAGGCTCAGCACTGTGATACGTGCTGGGTATTCAGTGGTGACCATTCTTTGAGGGGTACGGTGGAATAATGGTAATGCCTACTTTAGTAATAAGCAGGACAAGATGTTTTGTGGTGTTTTATGCTTTATGGTAAAGATTTCCCAGGTCTCAAACAGTTTTTTCCTGTGTCCTGGAGCAGAACCCAAATTCTCTTTTAACTAAAGATGCAGCATGCTATAAGCATGAATTTTTAATTCAATCTGTATGACTATTTTTTTTTCCTAGCTATGAGACCTTGAACAAGTTATTTAGATTCTCTGTGCCTTAATTTCTACATCAACAAAATGGGGATTATGTTTGTCCTTCACAGAAACTCCATTTTTTAATTGAAAAAGTAGAGAATAAACAGCCATAAGAAATCTATTTAAGCACTGTTACTGAAATTCTGTAGACGCTATAGCCATGTACCTTTTCATCATAATCTCCAAAGATGCTTTCATACTGTAGAAATGCCTTTTTTTTTCCAGCTTCTCTTGTGGGTAATTACTTAAAAAAACAGTAAGAGGAATGATGTTTATGGAAAATTATTTGTAAGCTATGTTTTTTTTTCAACTCTTTTAGGTAGTATTCTTAAACTTTCACTACCAGAAGGCTAAAAACTCAAACTATGTTATCTTATCTATATTATATAAAAAGGTATAAAATAACAAGGAATGACTTATTTGACCACTGTAATTTATGGAAAAGGACTGAACCTCTATTCTACAAGTTGATCATATTCAGTAATAAAAATTCACTCTTTCCCAGCCGGGGAACCCCTGCAGCCAGACCTATCGATGTGCTGAAGAAGCCCAAGATAGACAACAATACTATGAATGGAGATCTAGCTACACAAATAGAAATTACTGGATATAAAAGAAAAATCAGCAGCTCAAAAGAGAAAAGCAATGTGAACAAGCTGTGCAAATGGCACCCAATGAAGAGAAACAATGCAAGAAACAAGAGAGGTGACTGAAATTTTCTAATTTTGTTTTCAGTTACATTTGAGGGGTATTGTGGCAATAATACAAGAATAAACTCCCATGGAAAAGGAGCAATCAATAATAAAACAAAAACAAAAAAGGTTGTACTATTCTACATACTCCCCCTGGTCCATGAAATTCAGATTTTTCTCTACATATTCAGGTGTTATTTTTAAACTCAACCTGAGAAGCAATCAATTAAATCCACTGTTATTTTTAATTCTTAGATGTTTAGTTTTCAGATGTTCGTTGTTCGCAGAAAGCAATGGTAAGATTCAGAGGTCGGGCAAGGCATTTCAAAGTCAAGTAGGACTCAGGAATTCTTTGTTGAGGGAAGTTCTGTGTACTAAAGGAGTCTGGCAGACATCCCTGGCTCCTGACCACTGAATACCACCAGTAGTCCTTTCTCAATCATGGTGATAACCTAAAAAGGACCCTAGCATTTCCAATATGTCCCTTGGGGGAATATACAAGGGAGCTGAGAAGGAGCAGTACTAGCCACACACACATACAAAAGAGGTAAATACTTAAATGTAGAAAATAAAAAGATCTCTAGAATAGAATACAGGATGATAATTTCATAACCTTGCAGTAGAGATTTCCTTTCTTAGCATGACACAAAGACCAGAAATCATAAAAGAAAAGATTGACACACTTGACTAAACCAAAATGTAGATACGATAAATTGGGAAAACATATTTATAACTTACAAAAGGGACAAGTAAATATTCTTAATATAAAAAATTCTCCCACAAACTTAATAAAAAAGAAACTATCCAAGAGAAAGCAAACAAAAGAAATGACTAGAAAATTCACTAAAAAAGAAAATATATATAACAATAGGGATATTTTAGCACTTATTATGTGCCAGATACAATAGGTACATAGCATCTGCCTTACATGAATTTCGTTACTAAGGAGAGGCTATAGAATTCTCAACAATTCTACAAAGTGTCTTCTAAATTGAGATCAGTATTATAGTAAGGTCAATTAGCTTGCCAAAGTTACACAGCATGTCAATGATGGAGGCTGGGATTCAAGCTCTAATACCAGAACTCAGAGTTTTATCACTGTTTTCTACCAGTAACAATGTCACTGCTGCAGGTGCATTTACTTTAATGGAATAATAAGTACACAGATGTCTGTACAAGACAATAAGTGCACTCACTATTTATAATTGAGAAAAAAGTAAATAATCTAAATAATTATCAACAAGGAATTTATTTACTAACATATAGCATATCCACCATACCATGTAATACGCAGGAATTAAAAACAGTAAGGTAAATCTATGTAGCAATATGGGAATATTTTAGTAATATGTTGGTAGATTTTTAAAAATCAACTTGCAAAACAGAATTAGAGTATGATCTCATGTTATTTTTATTATTTAGAATAATTAGTAAAAACATCCCCCTTTTGGAAAAAAAAGAAGGGAAAACTACATTTAACAAATCATTTCCTATATAAGCTCATAGCTTTTATATACTGGTAAAATGTCTTATGCTGTTACATAGGTATTGCCTTCAATTTATACTGGAAATTTCTGATATGTTATTCCTAATGACAGCAGGTAATAACTAACTTATTCTCACCTCTAAACAATTAACCAACAATTTTATAGCTTGCTAAGAGATTATCTACAGTACTCATAGTATTTAAGTCAGCCACCTTCCTTATTGGTTTTCTCTAAAAATTACATTAAGCTATTTCAGGATAGAGTACTTTAAAAGAAAGTAGTTGAGCAATATGTATCAAAATTTTTTAAATTTCAACCCTCTTTGATCTAGCAATAGCTAGATTTTTCATTCAAAAGAAATTGTGACCAAAGATTTATTTCATCAGTGTCATCAGAGCACTAGTATAATAAAAAATTTAAATCAATCACAGGAAGCTGTTTAAATAAGTCATGGAACAACTACACAATATTATACACCCATATAAAATAATAGTGCAGAAAAAATTAAATAACCTGGAAAGAGGTCCACAGTATATTGTTAATGACAAAATTCAAGTAACAAAGTGGCATATAAAACATGAACTCATTTCAAAACTAGAAATCCCTAAAGAGAAAGATCTGGGAGGGTAAGCACCAAAGTGATTATCTCTGGATGGTGTAATTACATGTGATTTTAATTTTCCTCTTCTATATTTTCTAAAAGGAAAAATATTATATTTGTAATAACAAAATTAGTAGTTTAAAAAATTGAAAAGAATCAAAATTGTGTGCTGTGTTATATTTACCATATGGTATATAGTCATCTTCAGATTATTCATAGAGAGGGGAAAAATGGGGTACAAAAGCAAAGTGATGATCATTTATTAATCCAGTTCACCATCTTGTCCTACTCTTTCTAGCAGCCTCTTCCATGCTAAAAATTGGCTGTCACAACAGAATAAGGTGTACTTAGGCTACTCATATTCCACTGCAACACGGAAAGTAGTGAATGGGTTCTCCACGCATGTCATTTTAAGCTCCTCTATCCTCTAACAAAACTGGGGATGTCAACAACATTTTAATTAGAGATTAGAAGCTGTTAACAGTAAATGCCAAAAATATCAATAGTACAAGTTTGAGAGCAGTTACTATAAATCAGAAAGTTTTCCACAAGGTAATATTCCCAGCAGATGAAATACAATGTACCTATTTTTTAAGAGTCAAATTTTATGTGCAAAAGGGAAGCATCAATCATTGAAAGAATTATTATGAGAAGTAAGAAGACGCTCTAAAGTCATACCACCTATTTCTCAACCAACCCCAACCTCACCTGAGGTATTACAGATGGAGAGAACGTGATAAAACCAGCAAGATTTTTAGCTATAGTTTGAAAATGCACAGCTGCAGATGCCATAAAATAGAGGGTTCAACTCATTGTATGCTAGAGTAGAAGTAATATTGGTGATTGTTTTCTACATATCTGGTCTAATAAAACTTTTAGATTACCAAACAGATACCTGAATTTTAGAGCTAGTCAGAGGCAGAACTGGGCCTCCAAGGATTTCTGAGTCTAACTGAAAGATTTTCTAAAATTTCAAGTTCAGCACTATAATAATAGACAAAATGAGACGGACAAGCCATAAAGAGAATTATCATGGGGATTAGATTTAAATACAAATCAGTATAATTGGGTGGCAAAGTAGATAATGACTCAATGATAAGCATTTAAAAATTGTAAATTTTTAAGAGAAGAAATAGCACTTTAGACTCTTTTTATTAAGTATTAGAGACCACGAACTACAAAGAGGCTCATGTGATAATTCCTCATGCTTTTTTTATTTTGAAATGTGTGAAAAATTCATAAAGACATTTATTTTGCACCCAGTAGAAAGTACTTGGTGCAAAGGTTTGCTAGGCCAGTTAAGAAAAACAATTCAAGAGAAGCTAATAAATAGTATAGTTTTTTAAAGAAAGAAAGAGCATTTTAGTTCAGGATATTTATGACAGAGCAGAACCTCCAATAAAAAATATACATGCTGAGGAGATTCCTTGGAGAACAGGATTTCAGTAGAGACATTAAAGGTTCTCACAAATGAGTATGTGTACACATACTCACACACACACACATAATTTCTTATATAGGCTGAAAAAAAATGAATTAAAAGAAATTGTTAGAGAAACAAATTGTTATCTCTTTTACTACTAAAGAGATATAGTTGTAGATATAGAATAGCTAAATTTAAATTCTGTGACACTATACATCAAAGTTACAAAAATATATTTCACTTTTCTAACTTCTCTGAAAACTTGCAAACTTAAGGAAAGTTCCAATAATAGTACCTCCAGAGAACACCTAATAACTTTCACCTAGTTTAACATATTTTTAACCACTTGGCCACATTTGCCCTCCCCCCTTTATGGGTATGTGCTTGTGTGTCTGCATATCTGTATCTATACATACACTTTTTTTTTGCTGAACTATTTGAGAGTTACTTGTACACACTGCAGCACTTGATTGATGTATACTCTTCAGTATGTATCACCCAAGAATAATGATACTCTCTACACAACTGTGATAATATAATTATCACATTCAGAACACTTTACATTGATAATGTGATATAATTTATAATCCATATTTCCATTTTACCATTTGTCTCCCAAGTCATTTGCCTTTTGTTGGTTTTACTGTTTTTTTTTTTTTCTTTTTCAAATTATGATCCAATCAATCTTCATTCTCCTTTCATCTAGAGCAATTCTCCAATCTTGTCTAGTTTTTCACATCACTGACATTTTGGAAGTCTAGATCACTTGTTTCTCAGACTATTTCTCGATTTGAATCTGTCTGGTTAATTCCTCATGAATAGATTTAGGTTAAACATTATTGGCAGGACTATAACAAAGGTGCATCTTTTCCTTCTGAGGTGCAACATATTAGGAGGCACATGATGCCACACTGTCCTTTACTGGTGTTTTGAAGTTCAATCGTATGGTTAAGATGGTAGCTGCCAGATTTCTCCATTTTATAGGTAATATTCTAACTAATAAGTGATCTGTGAGGTGATACTTGGAGACCATGTGAATATCCTGTTTCCAAGCAGTCTTTTTACCCAATAATTTTAGCATCAACTGGTGACTGCTGCCTTAACCAATTATTACAATCGTTGTAAAGAAAAGTGATTTTCCATTTTTTATCCTTTCTACATTTGTTACCTGCCATTCTGTAAAAAGGCACTTTCCCTTCATCCGTTCTTCTCTCTAATTTCTTTTATGTATCAGTGTGGACTTATGGATTATTGTTTTTAATTCAGTGTGTTATAATCCATTTCTATCATTATTTTTTTGATTTGGGACATAATTGTCTCAAATATGTTCAGAGGGAGCCCCCTTAAAGCTAGCTCCTATGTCCTTTGGACATGTCTCTTCAGTTTTTGAGCCTGTTCCAAAATACAATTAAAAATAATGACATTTCAAAACAAAAGTCAATATTATATCAAATAGAACTCTACTAGAAGTACTCCCTCCAAACTCAGGAATAAAAATAAGGATATTAATTATTACCAATATGATTCAAAGTGGTTTTGAATATATTTTACATATGTAAAACAACAGAAAAAGAAACATAAGGAATTAACATAGGAAGAGGCAAGATATTATTTTGATGAAATGTATGCTATGAAATCTAAAAGAATCAGTGCAGAAATTATAGAATTAATGAGTAGTAATTTTTCCAGATGGAAGTTAAACATGCTAAAGCAGTATCATCAAGTTACGACTAGGTAGAAAATAGAAAGGAAGAAGAGACTTCATTCCAAATAACGAGGAAAAACTGCATTATTTAGAATGTAATTTAATAAGAGCTGCATTTAATCTCTATGAAGACAACCATTAAACTTAATCAGTATATTTAAACTATGACAAATAAATGGAGACATATTCTTGAATGGGTGGCCATAATATTATAAAATGAGTTTTTTAGTTAAACATAGTGGATTAAACATATGTTCCTTTCTACTCCTTCCTGAAACACCATTTAAATGATAGTAAATGTATATATACATTTTAAATTATAATACTATAAGAAAAAAAAAGAAAGGAGACAAAACAGATAGAAGGTATCAATATACTTTTTGAAACTGGAAACTGAATTGATTAAAAATAACCCAAAGGGTGAGAAAGGTAAGAGAGAAAGAGAAGGAGGTAGGCAGGAAGCAGGGGAGGAAGGGAGGGGAAGAGAGAGAGAGAGAAGGCAGTTCTATCGCAGAACTTCAGAAAAGCTAAGGAATCGTATTTCTGGATAGAAGGGTATAATAAGGTAGGGCTTTAAATGGAAAGATTTGTTCACAATTTTTTAAAAGAGGATGCCAAACTGATCTTCCCTACTCTGGAGCCAGGTGACTACTTAAATAGTTGACTGAAGTTTTATTCTATAAAAGTTTGAACCAAGAGGCTTTAGATTATGAGTCACCAAGAAGAGATGAGAGTGGAATAATTTGTCTTATTTAACAACTGGGATTAAATAAAGGCTTATTACACCACTCCCTTTCCTCCCTTTCCATTGATTGCCTCCCAGAATGCTGGCAACCAGGGTTTTCCTCCAGAGACAAGATACTGGAAAATTCCTCTCTGTGTAATCTGAACTGCCTAAGAGTAAATACCTGCAGATACTGACATTTGGTGACCTCCCAACAAAGAGATCAGTTCATCATGCATTCAAATCTCAGTGAAGCTCTCCAATCAACAAACTCTGCTCATAGTACACAGAGATAGGAATTCAAACCATATAAACAGAAAAACTGAACGTGGAGAAACATACATTCAGGGAACAGAAGAAACTTCAAAAAATGTATTTAAAAACCTCACAGAAATAAGAAACTATGTTGTATCCAGGAAGCAAGAATCAGAAGCTATAAAAAAAGAAAATCTGCAAATGGAATACCCAGGTCAAAGGATGAAAACTGAAAATCTGCAAATGGAATACCCAGGTCAAAGGATGAAAACTGAGCAAACAACAAGGTGAATCATTAAGAGAGTAGAAAGCACTGAGGAAAAAGAGAAGGTTCTAAAAGATTCCAGAGACTGGGCAGGGAGAACTCCTGTGCCTACGATGAGACTCTGAAAGGTTACTGGTCTTTTAACAACAATACTAGAAACTAAAAGATAATGGTCTCAAAAACTCTGAAATAGATATGGGATTCAGGAAACTGAATTAAAACTATTTTTCATCCCTGATAATATTTCCTGTTAATGATTATGGAACACAATTTTACAAACTCTAATGGAAAAAGCTTAGATAAATCAGACATACAATCAGACAAACCTGGATTGAACTCTAGCTCAACCTCTCACTAGCTTTGTAATCAATGGGTTATTTAGCTTCATTTTAATAAGAGAATAATACTGCCTAACTCATAGAATTGTTCTAAGAATTATATATAACTTTTATGAAACACCAAAAAGGTATTTGGTAATTTGTTACCATTATTTTCAGAACTATCATTTGTATTATTTAATTGAAGTGCTAGCCATAATAGATAAATGCTAAAAAAGTAAATATTTAAAGAATTGTAGAAAATACATTAAATTTTAGTAATTAAATAAACAGAATATCAATATGATGTGGTCATCAAATTGATCACTGCAAAGCTATGTAGAAACATGGAAAAAAAATTAGAAATTGTCAAAGAAAATGTCAGATTATAAAATATATGTACAGAATAATTTTAACTACATAAAAATATATATGCCTAAGCATTAGAATTGAAAAGTCAATATACAAAAATATAAGTAGTTTTATTAGAGTACTGGCATCTTGAATTATGATTCTTATTTAAGAATTTATTTAACAGCATGTTATCTATTTTTAATAGTGTTCAGATCACTGTAGAAACTACAAATAAGCAAAAAGAAAATGTGTTAAAAATCACCCCAAACCTCATGCCCAAGAGCTATTACTTTTAACTTTAGCGATGGATTATGATTATATATATACACACCATTTTTTAAAAAAAATTAGATTGTATATTTTAACTTGCAACCATCTCTGTTTCCCCTCAACAAATTACCACAAACTTCTTTGGATGGCATTCAAAGAAATCTTTTAAAATTGCATTTAGCATTTCATTATTTGGATGTTTCACACTCAACTCAACCCATTCTCTTATTGTGAGGTAAATGTTTGTTTCCAATATTTTAATTTTTTGTAAAGTGATGTAATGTCCACTCTTATGGCTAAATCTCTATACATACCTTTAATTGTTTTTATAAATTCGTAGAAGCGAAATTTATGTGTCATAAATATAAATCTTTTAACTTGGATATACACTGCCAAATTGCTCTGCACAGGAGTTGTAGCAATTAACATCTTTGCCAATAAGAGATAAGAAAGTTTCTGGATTTTTGAATGCTTGTTAATTTGGGGTTTCAAATTCTGTTTCCTTCCTTCTTCCTTTCTTTTCTTCTTTACTTTTCTAATTTGATAAGAAAAGTGGTACTGTATAGTTACTTCTATCAGTATTTCTTGGATTACTAATGATTTTAAATATTTGAAACATTCATGTCTGTGTATGTCCGTTGTCCAAATTTCTTGAAGCACCATGCTCAGAGTCAGTTTGGGACTTTAGTCTTGGCTTTGCCATTTACAAGCTGTATAACGGACTTCTGTATCCTGTAACACGAGTATCACCTGAAAACAACTAAAATAAAATACGAAATATAAAAAATACTTCTTAAATGATCCCATAAGGTAAGAAAAAAAGTAAGGAATTCTGGGGACAAGACTAAGTGAAGACTGGTATTCAGAGTAGTAAGGTAAGCACTTGAATTGTCTTTTGTCTTAAGAATATTTGCTGAATCAGCTGAAGTTGAGTATTAATTTTTGAGGCCTCAAAAGGTAGGATGTCTAACAGCAGACCCCCCTAAGAGTGCTGGGGCCACAAAGCATTACTCACTTTGTATAAGAGTTAGTTAGACACAATAATGATGATCATGATAATAATAGGAAACACTTACAGAACTTACTGCGTTCTAAGTGCTTCAAAGATATTAACTCATTTTATCCTCAGAAAACCCATAAAAAGGGGACCATTATAATCTTTATCTTAGAGATCAAGACACTGAAGAACAGAAAGGTTAAGTAATTTGTTCAAGGTTAGCAGTAGAGCCAAAATGCAAATTCAGACGGTCTGGGTCTAGGCACAATGCTCTTAAGCATTATGCCATACCACCCCCACCCTCTTGCTTCCTTCCCTAAGAGGAAATGTAAGGGAAATTGCCTATACAGAACTTTGACACTGGATGGATGGGAAAAATAAGTCCTCTCTGATAATTTGTAACCATGAGCTAACCCTCACTGAAGTCTGCAGTCTGAAGTCTCACTACTCTTTTGCTCCACAAAATCTCAAGCCAAGATGTTAAAGTGGTCCTATATTAATAGTATCATACTAATACTGTCAGGCATCTGATAGAAACGAATGTACACCTTGAAACACAGGTATCAAAATACTTTCACATGTAAAATTCAAAGAAAAATGAGTAGCTTAAGATTTAAAAAATCATTTAAATATATTAAAAAACAAGGCATCATAAGTAAAACAAATAAACAACAACATATGGCAGAATCCCTCCTAAGAAGTTGTCAGGTATTAGAATTACTGCACATACAATAAATATGTTTAATATGTTTCAAGAAGTAAAAAGTTTAACAATATAAGAAAAGAAGATGAATTCTGAAAAAGGAGAAAAGAGAATTTTTAAAAATGCAAAGTATGATAATCAAAGCAAAAGAAGTCAATCAATAGGTTAAACAGTAACTTCAATATAGTTGAAATGAGAATTAGAGAACTGTAACAGAGAAATGAATAAATTATGTCAAATGTAATCCTGAGACATAAAGAGGCACGGAAAATATTGCGAAAAGATCTCATGTACATCTGAATTAGAGCTCTAGCAAAGACAGAAAGAGGTAGAGGCTATATTGGAAGAGTGAAACTGTTAATACAAGATAAAGAAAAGATATCAAAAGCAAACAGAAAAAAAGATAAACTACATTCAAAGGACTGACAGACCAATAGTTAAACTTTTGAAAGAAATAGCATCCACAAGACAGTGAAATAATAACTTTAATGGGCTAAAAGAAATTAACCTAGTAACCTAGAATTCTATACCCAATAAAATTCTTCTAACAACAGAGTGAAATAAGGTCATTTAGAGATAAAGACTGAGAGGGTTTATCTCTCTCATGTCCTCACTGAATTTATTTTCAATCAAAAGTTCTGAAATGCCTAAGGAATGATGAGGTGAAAAAAAGTGGTAAATATAAATAAACAATATTAACATTATAAAATATGATATTTATTTCTTACAGAATTAAAAACATAAACAAAAATATATAAATTGGGAAAAGGTAAGCAGAGTTAAAATATTCTCTTCTAAGGTCTTTTTGTTTGAGTAGAGAGTAAAGGTATGTCTATAATTTAAACAGTATACATGATAACATTTCTAGGGTAAGCAAGTATAACCTCCAAACCAGCAGGAAAAAAAATGAATGAGAAAAAAATAATGAAGAATGCACAAAGAAGTCAATAAAAGAAAGAAATAAAGAGAAACAAAGAAATGATGGGAAAATAAATGTACTAAATTAAATGGCAGAAATAAACCCAAATACATCAGTAATTACAATAAACGTAAATGGGCTGTATAGTCTAGTTAAAAGATAAAAATTGTCGGATTGGATTTTAAAAAATTTAGCTATATTGTTCTCTTTTCAAAAGATACATCCATAACATAAATAAAAGTACAAAATGGAAAAAGATATTAATACAAATATCAAAATTATATTAATATAAGGAAAAAAGCATTACTAGAAATAAAGAGGATCATTGTTAAATGATAAAAAGTTTACTTCTTCAGGAAAATATAATAACAAAGTTGTACACAGCTAACGATCTCAAAATACATAAAGCAAAACTTGACAAGGAAAACTAAACAATGTAAAATGGGAGATTTATAGTTTAGCTTAGTAACTGAAAGGTCAAGAAGACAACATCATAAGAACATAAAAGATTTGAACAGTTACCCTTATCTAATGGATATATGTATAAAATGATACCCAGAGTTGTAAAATACACATTATTTTCAAGTACATTTCCAAAATAGAACATTTCAAAAGCTGATCACAAACTAGGCCACAAAAATAAGGCTCCGCAAGTTAAATAATTGATAGTATACAAACCACATTCTTTAACAACAATGAGATTAAGATAGAATTTAATAACAAAAGGATAACTAGAAATAATTCAATTGTTTTGAAAATAAGCAGCATACTTCTAAATAACTCAAAATGGAAATTGGAACTAAATATTCAGAACTAAGCGACAACCTAATATGAAAACCTGTGGTATACATGAAGATCAATAATTGAAGAGAATTTTATAACCTTAAATGCCTACTATGGAAAAGGACGAAAATTAGTGACCTGAGAATCCAATAAAACAGGTTTTATAAAAGAAACACAATAAACTTAAAAAAAAAAGAAAAAAACAGGAGTTGAAAAAAGCAAAGGACAAGAAATAATTAAAATAAAAAACCAGAAATTAATGAAATAGAAAATAAAGATAAAATAGAGGTGACGGGAAAGCTAAAAGCTGACTCTCTGAAAAGCGTAAAACTTCAAACCTCTGGATAGATTCAGCAAAAAGTTGTAAGGAAGAAAGGAAGAAAAAAAGGGAGGGAGGGAGGAAGCGAGGAAGAGAAGGAGGAAGGCAGGCATGCAGAAATAGCTAATGTCAGAAACTACATAACTACAGATGCTGCAGACATTAAAATAATAAGAGCATATTAAAACAGCTTCATTCCAATACATTTGAAGACAGATGAAATGAACTAGAAAAATATAGCTTATTGACACTGATTCAAGATTAAATAGAAAATTCTGAACATAACTACTAAAGAAATTGAATCAACAGTAAAAATCTCCCCACAAATAAAATTCCAGATTCAGCTGTACAATCTAAGGTGTTATTTAACCTCTATGATTCTTCGTTTACTTATTTATGATATCCCATATTATCTCTTAAGTATTATACTATCTCACAAGCAATTTAATTTGAAGATTATATAAAAAAGTACATAAGGCAATCTGTGAACTCTAAGGTGTTACAAAAACTATAAATATTATTCACCCAATTTTAGATTAAAATCAGAAAGCTCATAACTTTAAAAATAGACACATTCCAAAGAATCTTCCACAAAGTCAAATTTTCTCCAAAAGGCAAATCTTATTTTGCTACTGCATCCACTAAATACCTAATGATACATTCTTTGGGAGGAAAACTGGCCACAAAATAATACAACTGCAAATTAAAAATGCTGAAAAAATTTAGAGTAACCTTTTCAAATAGTCAATATTGTGTGTTAAAAACTTACTGACAAAGTTACAAAATGTAATTTAAGTAGTAACTATTTTTTGTTTAGTGCAATAGGTTAAAGATCCAAAGAAACAAAAAATAATATTGCAGAATGGGATGAAGAAGCATAACAAAACAATGTTTCATGGGTAATGAGTTAATGCTTTTTCCTTGTGAAACATAACCTTCTATGAATGTACGCTTCATAAAATACCTATAAATCTATTCATATTCACCTTTTCATGTATGCCTTCATTCAACAAAGATGTTAGTGCCTACCAGGTATGAGGCACAAGTTTAGACGTTGAGGATACAAAGATGAAAAACACTGAAGCTCACAACAATTTTACAGTCCAGTGAAGGAGAGACAGATATATAAAGAGAAGTACCTGAGTATGCACAGGATACTACAGATGTTCACAGAGGAGGTACACCTAATGCAAAATGAAAAGATCGGAGAATGTCCGCAGAAGGGATGACTTCTAAGCTGTATATGAGAGAAGAAATTAGAGTTAGCTAGGGGGAGATGGCTGGCCATTCCAGGAGGAGGGAACTCAGGCCACTGCTGTCACAGCTCCTCATACCCCCTCTTACAACCTCATCATGCATTAATATGTTATATTACACTGGTCAAGCATGGCACCTGTCACAAAAATTATTTCATAAAGAACAGGATTTTAAATTTACTATTGGATAATGCTAAAAATGAGCTTTAATAATGTGAGTTATATAATGTGTTTAAATTATTCTCCTAACTCTGGCAAGATACCTTAAATTTATTTTGAAATCAAACTTTAGACATCCATGTTTGACTAAAATACAGTGAAATTTAAAAAAAAAATCATGCCCATCTTGTTTCAGTTTTCCATGCACTGGCATAGCTAGAAATTATAAGAAGCCAAGGGATGTATGACGGGATGGGAAAGCTGGGCGTATCTCTGGTCCAGAACAAAGAAAGGGCACTTCACTGAATTCTGAGGCTACCTTTCCAAACTATTTCATGTACTAACTTGCCACCTTAGTATGCAGCATGTATCAGAACGTCAACAGGTTGTGTGTTTTCCTGAAAAGGTTCCCTGAACTAAGGCCACTATCCTGGGCTCTTCTTCTAGGACTGATTGGCTTTGGGGATTGTTTCTTATACCACTACTTCTATCTTAACTTTTCTATGACTCCAGTAACATTTACCCATGAACCACTAAATTAAATATTAAAGTATTTTCAAGGCCATAATGTTTTCAATTACATTAATTTTGATCTCTGTAAGAAATGCACTCTACCATTAGGGATAGCTGTTACTCTGAAGAGGAAAATAGTCACTGATGGAAAGCAAAATAATAGAAAGATCAAGTAGTAAGTAGCAACACAGCTGGGGCTGTGTTTGGCTTTGGTACAGTAAAGAAAATGTTGATAATGTACATTTTATTTTCTTCATGCTGCTTACATGGATATATGAGGAATTTATTCTAAGGCAACAGTCTGATTTCTCACAGAATCCTGTATTTTCTTACAGGAACTTATATTCTGATTAAATTTTTCCCATCTATCTTCTCTTGGTGAGTAGGAATGTTCTAGTCTTATACAACATAATAAATTATGCTTTTCATAGTTTCTTTTGTCTGACTTTAAAATTTCTTTGATTTGCCAATGAACAGACTGTGAGCTCCTAGTAGGGCCAATGTTCTGTTCTCGTAAGTCTTCTGCTTTGTAAATGCCTTATACAAACAATCCAGGTTTATATATTCAGCTAGCTGAATAAAACAAGCGATTCTGATCACTCACATAAATGTTACATCAAAATCAAAATATTCAGCTGAGAAATATTACAGAAAAACTATAGGTACTGATACTAAATTGAAAGAACTCAGCATTTGGAGTTAGACGGATCTGGCTAGAATCTTATTGTCACTACTATGTCACAGCTGTGTAACAGACAAGCTACTTCATTTTTTCTAGCCTTTTGCTTTCTTCTCTTGAAATAAAGAGAATTACATATACTCTTCAGAGGATTAAATGAGGTAACAAATGTACAGCAACTAGCAAAAAATAGTGGACATTACCATTTTCAACTCTGCTTTTTATCAAAGTAGATGGGGAGGTCTTTCTTAGGTCAGTGACTTTGAGATTTGGCTGAAGTAGATGAAAGCAATATCCTGTTTAACTTCATGCCCAGATCAACCTTGTTCCTACAATATTTTTGAGGCAGAAGAAAGGAGGATGGGATGGATTAGAACAGCAAACTTGAAAACAAGACTAGATACATGACTTTTAAACATTATCCTTCTAATTTAATTCAGGCCCACCTGGATCACTTTAAATTGGAGGATTCTGTGAATGGATAAGATAGGCTAAGTGAAACAACAAATAGCTTGATTTGCATTTATGGGTATGTATTATGTATGTATATAGAGATTGTTCAACATACTTGTGTATGTATATACACGCATGTGTGAGTACACACACATACCTTACACAAACACACATAAGACAAATCTATGCACGGGAAAATCAGAACCAAAGAAAAACAAAGAGAAATGTAATGAGTTGTAGTTTAAAATTTAACATCTATTTTTACTGAAAGAACACAATTTTTAAAAAGTTTAGTATTCAGTTTATATTATAGCTGAGGCTAGTAGTCAGTATACTGAAATAAAATGAGGTTAAAAAAACAAACCCAACACTCTCCTAACCTAGCTAGCAAGCATAAAGATGGTAAAGTAGTACTGAAGTTCCTTTACTTAAATTTATTTTAGGTTCTGAGAGAATGTGCATTTAATTTCATTTATTTATATGTTTAAGGTGACAGCATACAAGCATTAGTTATATTGTAGTTTTATCTCTGTTTTAATTTTAAAACTTTGTTGATTTTTCTTCGAACCATGTCTAGCCTTCTTTTCTGCTTTTGCACTTATCGGACAGGATGGAGCTACTAACATTTATAAAATACCTCAAAAGTAATGTCAAAGACATCGTGGATGAATAACCGACAGGTGAACTATAAAGGGAAATTAATGACTGTTACTGGTGCAGTGGAACATAGATTTGATCTTATTTGTGAACATTCTTAAGTGAGGAATATGCAAGATTGTACCTTCCGAAGATGCTAATCAATAAATCAATCCTTTCCCACATTCTCTTCTTACAATGTGACTGACACTCCTCCCACTGAGAGGTAGGTGGTATTTTCCCTTCCCTTCAACATGAGCCCATGACTGTTCTAACAAGTAGAATATGGTAAAGATGATTAGGTCACCTGAGGTTAGATCATAAAAAGTATATAAAACTTCCACCTAATTTTCTTCTTCTTGAGACACTTGCTTTTGGGTCCTGGTCCCCACGCTATGAGGAAACTCAAACTAGCCCATGAAGAGACCATACAAAGTAGTCCTTTTAGAGAAGAATTAATTCCCCAAGCCATCATCCGAAATTAATTGCTAAAAAGCTGAATGAACAATGATGCAGATGACTTTAGCTCTCACAGACTTCCAACCCTCAAGCTGGACCCCAAACATCATGGAACTGAGACAAACCATCCCCACTATGCCCTGTCTGAAATCCTGACCCAGAATCTGTGAGTATAATAAATGTATGTTCTATCCCATTAATTTCGGGTAATTTGTTATGCACCATTAGATAACTGGAATAAGGTACTTCCATACATACAAGTTTGAGACTCTGGCATTTGAGGCCTATGTGTAGAGGTTTGTACTTGTATGAAAATCTGAGTATATCTCTAATGATGGCAACGGGGAAGACAGGGGGGGTTAACATCTGATCTAATTTTCCCAGTCAATATATGGCTCTTGCTTTCTCTTGCCTTAGGGACATTCTATTCTATTCCCTCAGCCTGAACATTCATCCTCCCCTGTGACCCAACACTCACTCTGATCTTCACTTGGTAAATTCCTACTCTCCTCAAAGGTCTTAGGTCTTACATGAAATGTCACATTCTCCCAGAAGACTCATCTGACTGCTAAGGAATGGATTTAGGTGCCCCTTCTATTAGATTATAGTGAATTTATCACACTATATTCCAGTTATTTATCCCTCCATGCTACTAGCCTGTAAGCTCCTTGAGGGTATGAACTTTCTTATTTACTACTGCATACCCAGCATCAAGTAGTGATGGATGATCAATAAAAATCATTTTGATAAATGAGTATATGAATGAATGAATGAATGCTTCTCTCTACCTCTACCCTGCTATAAAGGACTGAAAGGCAAGACCTTGGAAAGCTGGAGAAAGTAGATATTCAGAAACTGCAGTAGGTTAGACAGGAATGAACAAAGACACAATGAAGTTAGCAGCTAAAGTCATTGGGTCTGATGAATTTCAGAGACAAAACAGTCTCCATTCTGGTTTCAGAAAATTCTGCAAATCAGACTCAGTTCTCCCTCAGTTTGTCTTACCTTTCTCTCCTGACATACACTTTCGTTTCCTCATGTTACCGTGGTTTGTAGACCCTCATGATAACCTCCAGAAATTCAAAATCTCCTAATTTATCCAGGTCTGCCCTTAAAAATGCCCCATACTTAGGATCATACACCTGGCAGTTTTCAAGACAGTACTGATTTCATACATTTTTTTCTTTTCATTAATCTAAACATCAATCTACATGAAATAATATTATTATAAAAACTACCATATAAACGCATTCATGAATTGATAAAAGTGTAAGATAGATCCCAATTTTCTGGAGAGAAAAAAAGGACATCTGCCTAAAGATTCCAAAATTATGCTCCAATTCTTGGAAGTTTTTGCTTCCATTCCTTAGTACTGATTTAAACTAAGTATTGATTTAATTGTAACAATTAACTCTAGAGTACAAATCACTTTATCCCTCCCCAGGGATTATCAACAGGAGATGAGGGACTTGTTTCCTTAAACAAATTACCCAATAAAGAATTACTTTTGAGTTAGGAATATCTTTCAGCATTCATTGTCTACTGCAGGTAGTGTATACAAAAAGTCTCTCACGGAGTACAAGTCTATGCTTTTTGCAGGCTTGTATATTTATCCCTCTTCCTCGTTGTCACCTACTAGGTAACTTCCTCTTCAAAAACTTCTTTCATTTTTTATCGCCTTGCACCTGGCTCATAGGCTTTTATTTTTACCCCAAACTTGCAATCAACCAGAGTAACCACAATATGCTACATTAATAACCCCATACTTATCTTCCATTTCTTGATTTTTCTTAGTGATTCAATCAACCATTTTTTTCCATGGACATGCCCCAGATGTCATTACTGCTCTACCCTCAAAATAATAAATTTAGGCATTCTATTCTCTGACCATGACCTCCCAACATCCCAGCATTCTCTTCTAATTACAATCCAATATATATACATTCTCAAGGCAAGTCACCTCCAAAGTAGGAACTGTAAGACAATTGTAAGACAAGTGTCTTACAATACACTTGTAAGACAAGTGTAAGACAGTGCTGTAGAGTACAGGAAGAAAGTCTTAGAACTTTTTAATCTTTATTTATATTTTATATTTTTATAGTTTATATTTTTGCAGAACATATAAAGTAGGTTGCAGGTTATACAAAGTAGATTTTATTATACTTATGTAATTTAATATATTTTTAATAAGCTTTATATAAAGTATATGAGCATACAGGTAAATACATATAATTTATAAATACATATATACATTGGTGGTATGTTTTAAAAAATTGAAGACCATTTCATTGGCTACTTTCTACTTCTGTTCTTTCTCTTTACTGCCTTCCCTACTCTCTTTACTGCCTTCCCTACTCTGTTTTTATTGCATTGTACATCACTTAAGTCACTCCCCTGTCAATATATTCAATTCCCCTGCCCCACTGTCCTTCCATTGTATCTGGGTTCCTGAGTGCTTCAACAGAAAAATTACAAAATATAAAACTCTACAGATAGTGGCCACCATAAATCCTTGGTAAGCACCCTCAATTTGGGCCTCAATGATGCCTGGTAATCCTATTAGCTTTTCCTCTTTAGCTCTCTCAACCTCCCTAGTGATTGTTTCAAACATTCAACATTTCTCTAAAAACTGTCCTTACCAGCTCTTCCCTCACTCCCAGCAGAGCATGTAAAGTGCTGGTTAATAGGAAAAAAAAAAAAAAAAAAAAAAAAATCACTGCCCTTAGATGAGCTGAGAACTCAGCTACCTCAATTTTCTACCACCAATGCTACAAACAACTATTCATAGATTTCCAACATTTCTTCTTCCCTCCTCTTAGTAATGGAAAGGTATTTCTTTCCGTGCTCTGGTGTTTTAGTCTCACTCCTCTTACCTGTTTATCATTTCTGTTGCTAATTTGTTCAGTCTCTCTATTACCCTTAGAAGTTAAACATGCTTAAGTCTCTCCCATTATTAAAAGAGCTCCCCTCCAGTCTCAGGTTCTCTCCAGCTAGTACCCTTTTTTTCTCCTTCTTTTTTACAATCAAACTCCATACAAGAGTGGAGACATCAACTGTCTCCTTTTCTCCACCTCTCACTTACTACTCAATTACAGCAACTAGGCTTCCATTACCATTAATTTAGGTCATTAATTAATATTTATATTGGCAAATTCAATGACACTTTTTTTTTTTAACATCTTTATTGGAGTATAATTGCTTTACAATGGTGTGTTAGTTTCTGCTTTATAACAAAGTGAATCAGTTATACATATACATATGTTCCCATATCTCTTCCCTCTTGCATCTCCCTCCCTCCCACCCTCCCTATCCCACACCTCTAGGTGGTCACAAAGCACAGAGCTGATCTCCCTGTGCTATGCGGTTGCTTCCCACTAGCTATCTATTTTACGTTTGGTAGTGTATATATGTCCATGACACTCTTTCACTTTCTCACATCTTACCCTTCCTCCTCCCCATATCCTCATGTCCATTCTCTAGTAGGTCTGTGTCTTTATTCCCATCTTGTCACTAGGTTCTTCATGACCTTTTTGTTTTCCCTTAGATTCCATATATATGTGTTAGCATACTGTATTTGTTTTCCTCTTTCTGACTTACTTCACTCTGTATGACAGACTCTAACTCCATCCACCTCACTACAAATAACTCCATTTCATTTCTTTTTAAGGCTGAGTAATATTCCATTGTATATATGTGCCACATCTTCTTTATCCATTCATCCAATGATGGACACTTAGGTTGCTTCCATGTCTTGGCTATTGTAAATAGAGCTGCAATGAACATTTTGGTACATGACTCCTTTTGAATTATGGTTTTCTCAGGGTATATGCCCAGTAGTGGGATTGCTGGGTCGTATGGTAGGTCTATTTTTAGTTTTTTAAGGAACCTCCATACTGTTCTCCATAGTGGCTGTATCAATTTACATTCCCACCAACAGTGCAAGAGGGTTCCCTTTTCTCCACACCCTCTCCAGCATTTATTGTTTCTAGATATTTTGATGGTGGCCATTCTGACCGGTGTGAGATGATATCTCATTGTAGTTTTGATTTGCATTTCTCTAATGATTAATGATGTTGAGCATTCTTTCATGTGTTTGTTGGCAATCTGTATATCTTCTTTGGAGAAATGTCTATTTAGGTCTTCTGCCCATTTTTGGATTGGGTTGTTCACTTTTTTGTTATTGACCTGCATGAGCTGCTTGTAAATCTTGGAGATTAATCCTTTGTCACTTGCTTCATTTGCAAATATTTTCTCCCATTCTCAGGGTTGTCTTTTGGTCTTGTTTATGGTTTCCTTTGCTGTGCAAAAGCTTTTAAGTTTCATTAGGTCCCATTTGTTTATTTTTGTTTTTATTTCCATTTCTCTAGGAGCTGGGTCAAAAAGGATCTTGCTGTCATGGAGTGTTCTGCCTATGTTTTCCTCTAAGAGTTTGATAGTGTCTGGCCTTACATTTAGGTCTTTAATCCATTTTGAGTTTATTTTTGTGTATGGTGTTAGGGAGTGTTCTAATTTCATACTTTTACATGTACCTGTCCAGTTTTCCCAGCACCACTTACTGAAGAGGCTGTCTTTTCTCCACTGTATATGCTTGCCTCCTTTATCAAAGATAAGTGACCATATGTGCGTGCGTTTATCTCTGGGCTTTCTATTCTGTTCCATTGATCTATGTTTCTGTTTTTGTGCCAGTACCAAACTGTCTTGATTACTGTAGCTTTGTAGTATAGTCTGAGGTCAGGGAGCCTGATTCCTCCAGCTCCATTTTTCATTCTCAAGATCGCTTTGGCTATTCGGGGTCTTTTGTGTTTCCATACAAATTGTGAAATTTTTTGCTCTAGTCCTCAACAAAATACTAGCAAACAGAATCCAACAGCACATTAAAAGGATCATACACCATGATCAAGTGGGGTTTGTTCCAGGAATGCAAGGATTCTTCAATATACGCAAATCTATCAACGTGATACACCATATTAACAAATTGAAGAATAAAAACCATATGATCATCTCAGTAGATGCAGAGAAAGCTTTCAACAAAATTCAACACCCATTTATGATAAAAGCCCTGCAGAAAGTAGGCATAGAGGGAACTTTCCTCAACATAATAAAGGCCATATATAACAAACCCACAGCCAACATTGTCCTCAATGGTGAAAAACTGAAACCATTTCCACTAAGATCAGGAACAAAACAAGGTTGCCCACTCTCACCACTATTATTCAACATAGTTTTGGAAGTGTTAGCCACAGCAATCAGAGAAGAAAAAGAAATAAAAGGAATCCAAATCAGAAAAGAAGAAGTAAAGCTGTCACTGTTTGCAGATGACATGATACTATACATAGAGAACCCTAAAGATGCTACCAGAAAACTACTAGAGCTAATCAATGAATTTGGTAAAGTAGCAGGATACAAAATTAATGCACAGAAATCTCTTGCATTCCTATACACTAATGATGAAAAATCTGAAAGTGAAATTAAGAAAACACTCCCATTTACCATTGCAACAAAAAGAATAAAATATCTAGGAATAAACCTACCTAAAGAGACAAAAGACCTGTATGCAGAAAATTATAAGATACTGATGAAAGAAATTAAAGATGATACAAATAGATGGAGAAATATACCATGTTCTTGGATTGGAAGAATCAACATTGTGAAAATGACTCTACTACCCAAAGCAATCTACAGATTCAATGCAATCCCTATCAAACTACCACTGGCATTTTTCAATGACACTTTCTGATCATTATTTTTCATTGCTTCTCAGGAGCTTTTGACTCAGCTCTTTCTTTGTCTTGGAGACACCAAACAGTTTTCCACCTATCTCACTGACTATTTGTCTCCTTTATGTTCTCTTCATCATCAATGGTTCTCAACTTTGGCTGAATCACCGGGGAAGCTTTTGAAACATAGGATATCTCAGGACACATCAAGACTAACTGAATCACAATCCCTGGAGTGTGGAGCCTAGGTACCATATTTTTAGAAACCTCATTAGGTGATTCAGACACAGTGTGAAAATTAAGAACCTCTGCCTTAAATGTTGTCCGCAGGGCTCTGCCACAGGCCCTCTTTCCTTCTTACAGTATGCATGTACAAACTCACCTACTCTTGTGGCTTAAGTTATGATCTATATGCTGATAAATCCCAAATCTGTATCTTCAGCTCAGATCTCTCTTCTGATTTCTAGACCTATATATGTATTCAAATCTTTCATTCAGACAGAAACACTCCGATGGTTTATATGTTTGTATGTCTTGAACTCAAAGTATCTCATACTGAATTAATCACTCCCCATCCCCCAAATAACTCGCTTATTACTGTTCTTCCAATGAACTACTAAATTCCAACAACTATAACTCTTAAATATCTCTCCAATCTATTACTTTCTATCCCTATTCTTCCTACAGGTCACCATCATTGCTTAACTGGACTGATACTAGAGATTCTTAACTGGCCTCGCACCTACAATCTTGCTCTCCTTCAATCCATACTCTTCACTGCAACCAGAATGATTTTTCTAAAATGCAAACTTTATTACATTACTCTACTCACATTGCTCAAACTTTATCATGCTTTAAACCTTCCAGTGGCTTCTCCTCGCCTTCAGAATAATTTTTAAATACCTTAACACAACTTACAAAGTCCTTCATGAATGTGCCCCTGCCTGCCCTCCCCCTACATTCAAAGCTCAAATACTGAATTTCCAGTTCTTTGACGGGTCATCCTTCTCTCTCCTCTAGGCATTGGTACAAGATTATTCCTACCTGAAATAATTTTTCCATGTCTTTACTGGTCTAGGTAACTACTTATTTTTCAGGTCTCAATTTAAATGCCACAGCTTCCAGGGACACCTTTCCTATGTACAGTCTGTGGTATAGGCCAGTGGCAGAGCTAGTGCTCAACAAATAGTCAAATGTACCTCCTCTGCATTTTCTAGCATGCCTTCCAGTAAGGTTGGGGGAATGAGGTTGATTTCTGGCCAGTAAGATGAGAGGAAAAAGAAGTAAACAACTTACAGGACTGTCCTTAAAAATGTCCAATTCTCTACTTCCTACTTCCTCTGTCATGACACCTGAAGAAGCCACCTGAAGAAGCAAGATGGAGGAGAAATGCCTGATATAAACTGGATATTACTTGTGTGAAAAGCAAATTCCTTGTGTAATAAATTACTGAGATATCTGGGTTAATTTGCTACCAAGATTAACCTAGCCTACACTTACTAATAACAATACAGGGCTTCTGCTATATACTCCCACAGGACTCCTTTACTACCTAGCATAGTTTGTTATTGCTTACCTCTCTGTCTGCCCAGATAAGACTCTTAGCATTTTAAGGAAAAGTTTTGTGCTTCTCCTGTTCCCAGCCTTATGTCTAGAATGTAGCATAGTGCTTGAAACTTACAAGGCATTAAGAAAATATTTTGGTACATGAATGAATGGATCAATATAACCTACTTTGTTTAGTAGAATACTGTAGTACCACCAGTTTGAATTTGTAAGTAATACTATATACCAGATATTTTATCTGCCAGTATTTTTTCTATATCTTTTACTTTTAGTTAAAAGCAGCTATATATATTTTGTATCCTGTTTTAATTTTTTTCACTAAACATGAGGATGTACCTTTGTTATTACAAATTCATCATAAACATCATTTATAATGAGTACATAATAATCCTTTATATTTAAATATTGTCATGTACCTAAACATTTCCTGTTCATGGACATTTAGGCAGTTTCCTGCAAACAATTTTAGATGCAAGATAGTTTCTATCCTTGTTCAACTCACCTTTTGAATAATTTCTCTCACATTTTAAAGGTTTCATTTTCTTTTATACTGTAGTTTCCCTCAAAGCTAGAATTTTGTCTTAAAATTCTTATACATTTATGGTATGCCTTACTAGATGCCTTGAATTGAAAAAACAGTGATAGTATGTATCGATTAAGTTTTTAATGGGGAAAAATTGAAGCTATCAATTCCAAAACAAAGGGTACTACCAGAGATTGCATAAATAAGACATCTAAAAAAACAAAATATAAACCCAATTATACTATAATTAAGAGGAACATAACAGAAATGGAGACATAGCACTGACTCTGATGATTCTCTTGTTCTTCCTCCACTCCACCGTAATTCTCCAAAGATAAATGAAATTTTGATTCTAAGGACAGTAAGAGCCAAGGAGAGCACAATGCCTGGCATCAGTAGATCCAAGTTCAAGTTCTGGCCACTTCATTTAGTAGTTGTATGGCCTTATGCATAATCTCTCTGTAATTATATTATTTTTGAGAGAGGTGTATCTCTTTCTACAGCAGAGTTTCTCAGCCTAACACTACTGATATTTTTGGACTGGATAACTCTTTGTTGTTGGGGGCTGTCTTGTGCACTGTAAGATGTTTAGCGCAGCATATCTGACCTCTACCCACTAGATGCCAGTAGTAATATCTTGCTACTCTCAGGTGAGGACAATCAAAAATATCTCCAAACATTGTGCAATGTGCCATGAGGAGTTGAGAACCACTGCTTTAAGATAAGGAAGAACAATACTTTATAGTTCTATAGCTTTTTCAGCAATTTATCCCCCATTTTTTCCAGAACATCTAACAAATTACCAGGTTAAATGTTTATAGTCTGTCTGCATCATTTTCCTTTTCCTTCTCTGTTCTCTTGTAATTAGCTTTTAAACAGTCAAAAGCATATCAAAGAAAGAAAGAAAAGGAAAAGAGTAAATGTTAAACTGATTATACAATTTGTCCTGGGGTAATTAAAATTTGATAATATTGCTCTTTTAACTCTTAACAATATTTCAATGACTTTTCTATATTCTCTTTTAAGAAGAAAAGGGTACTTCAATTTCCCTTCTCCCACACATGGTGGCTTTATAGCTCAGGGATCCCAATTAACATTTAACACTTGCAAACACTGAAAAACACCTGAAACTGCTTCTTCACTCTGAAATTTTTTTTTCCAACTCTGTTGAAGGTAGCAAGAATACTTCAAAAATAATCTAACTCAAATTAATGGTATTAATTTAAAAATGAGTATTATGCATGGAGACATATATTGCTCATAAGTAATTTGTATTTATACTATTCCACACACTCTCAAAACACTTTATAAATGTTAAATCTAATCATTAAGTGCTCCCACCTTTCATAAGAAAGGAATAAATTTTAAGCACCTGCAAATAAAGTCTTCAAATAAAAGTATTTCTTTAAAATACACCCTATATTACTAAAGCACTTTAATACTAAATAAATCAAGTGTACTTTTTACTTAAATACAGATTGCATATGTATTAAAGGGATTAAATAATGCAACCAATAATATAAAATATGACAGGCGGTCAGCTATAAATCATTTCCCAGCAATTACATTTAATTTTGTATTCCCTTCAAGATCTAATGTAAAAATAACATAAGGAAGTAGTTTTAATTTCTAAAGCAATAGAATATGGCGAAATTTGTTCACTCTCAAATACTTCTTTAAATAATGTTATCTTAATATTCACTGTGCTCTTTCAAGAATTTGAAAATGAACATTTCTATGACAAACAACATTTTCCCACCTGTTAAAAAGAGTTGCTGAATCTGAATTTCTTAATTGTGATCCAACATTTTCAAGTGATTAGGCATATGCTGAGAGTAATGTTAACCTTTTAACTATATTTAGTGAAGAAAGAGTATAACTTGTGGTAATTTTATTTTTCATTTATTATTTATACCCTGCTAGCTTCCAGTAATGTTTTAAGATGATTCACCTGGTCTTTTACACTGGCGTTACGAGGCAGCATCCAATGGTAGAAAAAGCACTGGCTTTGGAAACAGACACACTTAGGTTTGAAGCCTGTCTCTGGCATAGTACCCATGGAATTTTGGTCAAGTCACTTATCTTACTCTCTGAATAGCAGATTCTATACCTACTAGCTCTGATACTTGTATGTACATGGCTTGTGGCTGCCATTCCATAAGTTACATTTCTTCCTCTTCAAAAATGGTTAGACTTTTAGAAAATTAAGCATATTATTTTTTATAATATTCTCTTCTAGATCAAAAAAGATAAGGCTTTGGTACTGTGCCTGATAGAAAAAACATCAATATCTCAAAATATCAACGCAGATGCCATTCTGGATTCATTCTTTTTTTTGAACTACTTTATATGTACTCATACCACTAAACTTAGCTGAACACTACTTAATGGGTACATATGAAAATGACAGTAGAAATCAATATTTCAAGACAGATAAAATTTAAGTGGGATTGTGAAAATATTTTTATGTCCCTGAGTAAACCTTCAGTTTAGAGCAATGGGCTTCAAATACAGGGCTCTGTACTTAATTTTCCTTCTAAGATCTGTAGGAGATACTAGATTATACTACTCCTTAGAATGCCAATGCACTTCTTTGATCAAGCTTTGTCTGCAACTTATTAAAAATTTAATTACTCTTTGGAGCAGCTGGTCTCCGTTTTAATAAAAAACAGACTGCGAGGTCCCATCTCCAGAGTTTCTGATTCAATAGGTCTTGGGTAGGTCCTTGGAATTTGCTTTTCTATCAAAGTCCCAGGTGATGCTGATGCTGCTAGCCAGGTTATTTTAGCAGGCTATGAGAACCACTGGTCCAAATATCTCTAAATCTATATTATTCCTAGTTTTCTGTAATCTGAATAATCTGTTATATTTTCTAGACACAATTCATTCATTTATTCCTACAGCTATTTCTTGGCTAGGCTGTTTAAGGTTCTGGTGATTAAGTGGTGAACAAGACAGACAAGGTTCCTGCTCTCATGGAGCTTACATTCTATTAGTTAGGGGGACAATAAATACATAAATAAACAGAAAAATACAGGATAGTAGTAAGTGCCATAAACAGAATTAAAACAAGGTAATGTGACTTGAGTGATTTCTTTAGATTTGGTGGTGGCTGGAGAAGACTTTTCTAAGGAGTTAACATTTAAGCTGAGATCTGACTAACAAGAGCCACCTATGGAAAGACTGAGAGAACATTCTAGGTAGAGGGAACTTGTGTAAATGTCCTAAAGGAGAAACAAGTTTGGTGTGTCAAGAAATAGGTTAATTTGGATTGCAAATGAGGGTAGATAGATACTCAGGGGCCAAGTCAATCACATAGTATCATTTGGGATGGGGTAAATAGTTTGGAGAGTTTTCTGTAAGCGAAGACCTCCAATACACCATACTGAAAAATTCTGCCATTGGAGTACACATAATGAATACTGTAATTAATCTGATGGCATTGTATCTGTAAGAAAAGGTCTCACTGTCTCACTATATAATAATAGAATATACCACTAATTGGTCAAAGGATAGTAGGCATGGTCTAAAAAATTTAGGGCTAAAAACAAAAGTCAAAGGCTCAGAGGGCTCTGTTACCTATTAGCCACGTGATCAAGGACATGGTAAAATCTTCAGTTCTCTGGATCTCAATTTCCTCATCTATAAAAGGGAATAGAGTAAGTATCTCTAAAACTGTTATGAAGATTAAACAAGATAATGAATATATAATACCCAGTAATTACCCATTATTTTGTGGGTACTTAATAAAATGTTATTCCAGATCAGTCTCTTCTGCTCTTCCAGATAAATTCATCAGCTCAAAGCAATGAAAGAAGAATTGAAACATGCTAAGTTTTCAAGAAAACTCTTTCTTTTGTATCTGAATTTCCATAGCTTCAACTTCCTAATAATCCCATATCATTTAGTGTCTGTATCTGAATGTTTAAATGTTACAAAATAATAAACCTAAGAATAGCATGTATTTTAAATCAACGTACAAAAACCTATACACCAAATAAATGTTGCTCTATTC
This sequence comes from Eubalaena glacialis, assembly GCF_028564815.1. NCBI lineage: Eukaryota > Metazoa > Chordata > Mammalia > Artiodactyla > Balaenidae > Eubalaena > Eubalaena glacialis. The sequence continues at coordinate 157,825,134 of NC_083716.1, read as the reverse complement.
AAAGTACAGGATTACAGGGACTTCCCTCACGGTTCAATGGTTAAAACTCCATGCTCCCACTGCAGGGGGCATGGGTTTGATCCCTAGATCCCCAGTCGGGGAACTAAGATCCCACATGCCACAGGGTGCGGCCAAAAAACCCCAAAAGACAAAAAACAAAGTATAGGATTACAGGGCTACATTGTTCTGAATAGCTTTGAACCTTCTCTTCTAGAACTACTGTACAAATCTATTTAAAAGCCCAACAGAATTCTACTGATTTTAAACTTTCACTTGTTTTTGACCAAGAAACAAAGCACAAAAACAAAACTTTATTAGACATTACTCAGAAAGACAGTTGCTTGTTAATTCAAACTTAGCCCTCAAAAAATGACTGATAATACAGATAACATTCAAAATGATGTCACACTGTTTAGACAACCTAAGGAGTTCCAAAAGTATTTAAGCAAAGCAACAGCACTGAAATAAGTACATAGCCTCTCATACGATTACTTTCTAAGAAAAGATACTTGTTTGCATGGAAAGTTTCTGGGAAATTTGTTTAAAAGCAGTGTACTAATATGTACATTATGTGTATACGTACAGGACAGAGTGAAACTGGGAAATCATTTACAGGAAAAGGTACTAATGGGTGTATTTCTTAGGAAACTGACTTGTCATATAAACTAATAATCTGCAAGAAAATAAAAGGTCATGATGGACAAGAAGCCATGCTTCTAGCTTTCCTAACTTCTTGGTAGTAGTGCTCTAATATTCTTTCTTCCTGGTGTCAGTTACTTAATAGCTTACCTATCATATAGTTTTGAATAAAAACTTTTTTATGAAAGGAAAATTGAAAGACAGAGAAGAGTTAAGTGGATAGTTCAAAATTAAAGACAAAGGTAAAGTGGTACATAAGAAAGAAGGGAAAATAGTCGCATTACTTCCAAATAAACATGAGAATTACAGATGGTATAAATGGAAAAGGATTAGGCAGGGCAGTTCCTAGAGTCTAAAGATGAAAAGAATGATAAGGAAGTCAGAAGAAGCAAAAAGAACTCCATCTCCACCCTGCATCCTGTTGGTTAAAGGAGCCTTTAGCAATGGTCTGGGCCTGTTGGAATTGCTACTCTCACTGCATGATGGGATAAGTGAGACTCAGAAGTCACATGAAGGCTGCAGTAGGGGTGTGTTTATGTTTGAGGACTGGCCAAGATGGAGTAAAGGAGATAGGTTCAATCTAAAAATATTTTCTATAGAAACACTGCTAATATTACGCCTTAAATACACTATGGATTGATTAAAGGGACATAATACCACCAAGCATAACCACCAGGTAAAACAGCATTTCTATGATAAACAGATTCTGAGTGACAAAACTGATATACAAATTACAGACTGCCTGTATTACTCTCTTCAGGATGATGAGGGCTATCATAGTTAACAGTTACTAAGTATGTGACCCCAGGGTTACATGACTAAAACTACTAACAGACACAATACCCCTCACTCAAAACCAATGGGCTAGCAGAATTTCAGCACTGATATATATGTTTTTTTTTTTTTAATTTTAGAAAGGTAATACAGTGCATATAGTATATATGATGTGACATCCCCAGAGGTGACTGGGGCAGCACCTGAGAATCAAACACATAAATATTTCTGCAGTAAAATATAGCAGTATTCACATATGGGAAACATAAAGCCTACAAATAGCCTCACATAAACTCAGTTCTGGATTTGCCACCAACTGAGTTAAGTTCAAGTCAGATTTTGCTGCCTTAACTAAATACACTTTTACTTAACTTTTTATTTAAAAAGTGTGAGTTCCCTCCCTCCCCCCCTCTGAACTTTTTAAAGTTCAGAATTATAGATAAGGGACTATCGACACATATCAGTATCTGCAAATGTTACTCTCTCAACGTGATCCATGGTCACCTTTAAAAAAGAAAATTTGGGGGGCTTCCTAACTAGCTAAAGACTATGTGACAATAGCCAAAAAGCTTTTAAAAGCCCTGGATATCAGAAATTGTTCTACTGCCCAAGGAATCTTGCAAAGGTTTCAAAAGGCTGAGGTAATAACAACAGTTTCTCTTGGACTGAATGTTAGAAAATGCCATTATTCAAAATATGAGATTTAGATTAGCTTCTCTGCCACAATCAACAATAATTACTATAATAATTATAACAGTGTTGTGGGAAACCTTGCTTTACACTGGCTGCCAAGAAAACCAGCCATTCCTTGTTTCCTCACACTCAAGCAGAAATGCCCTGAACCTGGACAGTGTTTCTTAACCCTGCCCTTGTTTCAGCGGTCAGGACCTGCTGTGTTGGCTACTCAGACCAAATACATTTTTGTGACACAGAGGATCCATCCCTGGGTCAATCTGCCTAGTGTTTTCTTCTCCCTCCTTCCTACTGATACCTTTTCTGCCAGCTTCTTAGTAGCTGGAACCTACTCACTTCTGCTTTCAGGGGCTTCTCTGACTTAAAATTAGACTCCACCTTCTATTATTTGAGAATTTATATTCTCTCCAGGGTAGCTAATTTTCTGCTTGAAGCTCTGTGTTTGCAGAGACCTTCATTATCTGTCACCTCTTATCAGCCTAAATCAGCTTTGGTCCCAGGCTTCTCTTGGCCTGCCACATCCTGTACCATTGGTAGGAAAAGAAATGCTGTTACTCTTCTGAAAGTATTGGTTTACATTATAAAATATGTACTCCTCCTATGTTTTCTCTTCTTCACAGATCTCCCCATCAACTTCCATAATCAAATACAATGGAAGCCATTAGCCAAATATTTCGAAAAAAGACAAAAACGTTATATTAGGAAAAAAAGAACAAATTTAAAGACAATCAAAAATGTTTAATACAACTCTTTAAAAACCCACTGTCATTAACAGTGTCAATTCTCAACCAAATAAATAAGGAAAAATGATGGCAACAAGAAAATGCTATTAGTTGGAGATGGAGGATAGGGGAGTGGATTGTTTGAGAATGAGAGAAAAAGGCCTCAGGGGGGAAAACAAAATCAGCCACCATTAAATGGCAAAAATATTCTATAAATAGTAACAAGATAACCTGTATTTACATAATGGCTTTCTTCCAAAGAATTCATGGTGATGTATTTTTTTTAAAGTGAAGACAATTTTTTCTTAAAGAAGATGAGCCAATATAGGGTAAGCTTGAATCACTCTTAAAAGTATATATTTGCACAGTGAAGGTTAATCGCTTGGTTCTAAAAAACAAAACAAACAACACAGACTATTAAAGACATTGTTTTTTAATCTGAGACAAAGACTTTAACAGGCCCAAGTTTCCACTGAAAGATCAATGTAACATGATGAAAAATTTATACATACTGAAATAATGACTTGGAAATCAACAAACATTATACTGAAATATTTAAATATTTTTAAAAGTTATATTTTAAGAGGTAGAAAATAAGGGAAAATATTAACTAAGATCTGTCAAAATTGTTTTATTTATTCAATGGCTATTATAATATAGTATCTTTTGTTTTATATGTCCTTGTTTTGGGAATATTTTAAATTCTAGTTGGGTGAATTTTATAATCCCAAAATAAAGATGAAGCTTCAGTTAGGCATGTCACAGGGAGTTGGTGGCATCTTATATGAGAAGAGAAGCATGGAAAAGGTTAGTTAGTTAAGTGATTTGCCCAATATTAATGGCAAAACGAGGCAGAGATCTTGTTATTTGACTTCAAGTCCAATGCTTTTAAGTACTACATAAATCTGTATTCTATAAAATGAAACTAAGTATTAAATTGCAAACAGGCAAAAAAAGACTTTATATAGTATTTCTAAGCCAGGTTTTCAATTATTTTGTGCAATCTTTATCTAGCAGAAAAAAGTTTCCTGATAGCGAAAATGTGAAGAATTAAAAAATATTTTTTATAAATGATATAAACAATGCATAAAAAGAGAAATATTTCAGTAAGGGCATGGTGGAATACAGGGCCTTGATTGGGATGCTCTATATCTAATTTTTGGGTGAAATATGTTAAGTGAATATTATAAAGTGAAAAATATACAAAATATACTTGGGGGAAGCATGTATGATATCTTTTCATCTTCTCATTTAAAAAATTTTTAACAAAGTATGTTTAGTGACTCTCAATCAAGCAGAGGTTGATTTAAAATCATAAATAATATTAATATGCAATCAATCCTTTTACAAAAATATTTTCCACTTGAGAGTATTTCCCAATGTTTCAAAAGTCATAATCTCTTTCATAATCAAAATCAACCAACCAAAAAGTGGCTTTGTGAATATGGTTATATCTTGATTTTTGAAACAAAATTCCTTAACATATTACAGAGCAGATATACTGGATGGTTAGTAAGAGCAAAGGGGCAACACAAATTTTATACATTTGACTTTTAATTTCACTTGTGGTAGAAATCAGCAAATATGAGCAATAACAAAGTTCAGATTCTGAACTGAACAGACTTGGATTTGAACCTCCACTCTCTCACATAGTGCCTGAATAACTATGGCCATTGACTTCTTTGTGCCCATTTCTTCATAAATTTGTTGTGAGAATCATAGGAAATCATGCCTAAATGGCCAAGAAGAACATTGGTTACAATTATTAACAAGATTTTTATAGGGGATAACCTACTCATTTTGTTGGAAACATGCCAAATGGTCTTGAAATTATGCCGAGGCTACCAGCAAAAAGGTAAGATTATCTTACTCCTTTTTGGGTTGCAAATGCACAAGACAGTTCTGTAATAAAAACCTACTTCCCATGAAATCACATGCAGATTAAGGAATGCAAGTATAACAATTGTATAAGTATGAGGTTAATGTTTAATCCTTCAACTGGACAGAACACTCTAACGTTTCGGACCATGTTTGTTTCTTTTACCACTTACCTAATACCTAGCACAGCTCTGGTGCATGGTAGTGACTCAGTAAATATCTGTGGAATGAATAAGTGAATGAATGAGCTAATGTCAATCAGAGAAGATATAGAAAGGCCAAAAGATGAATAATGGGAAATCTGACCATCTGAGATGAAGAACAATCAACAATGAGATGCTGGTGGTCCTGGGAAAATGCCAAAGACCTGAGGAGTTTTAGAGAACCTGTGAGAGTCTAAAGGAATAAAGAGACTTGAAGGAAGCTTGACAGGGAGATGGATATGTGCTCTAGGAAAGGGAAGACACCACAGAAAACACTGAATGAGTGACAAGAATCAGAAAATTCAGGTTTCATAATGAGAGATCCTGTCATATAAACATTCCAGTGGTTCTGGAGAGAGCAGTTTCAGCCTAAAACTATAGAGGTGTAGGACTAGAGAAAGGAAATTATACTTTCACAAAGTCTAAAGGATCCATGAAAAATGCCTATGGTTTTACACAAGAAGGGCAAAATATTTCCTTAAAGAGGAAAGATGCATGGAAGGACACAGCAACCAAAAAGAATGAGGCTACAGAACAAAAGAAAGCAGAAAGATTCAGAAGAGTCTAAAAATTATTTACATAGTATCACACTAATGAATAAAAGGAAATGAGTATACTGGCCATGAGGAAGATTAAATGATTTACCTCCTAAATTAATGTAATCACCTTCAAAATGAGCAGTTACTGATATTTTGTATGGTCTGTGTGCTAAGATACCTGAAATTCCCCCACAAAAGCATGAGTGACAGTGCAGTAGGCACTAGGTGGAAGAAACAGAAGGATTAAAGCTATGATTCTGGGGTGGACCCAGAGTCGGGTGCATCAGGTCATCTGAGCATGCACGGAACCACCTGGGAAGCCTTCTGAGTGAGTGCCGCCTTGGGTTGTGCTGCAATACAGGGTCCATTTACGGAAAGCAGATTAGGATTTATGGGATGTGCTTATCACCTCTCTGCCCTGCTAACTGTACAGCAGTCCCTTGGTATCTGCATGGGAGTGGTTCCAGGACCCGATGTGGATCTGCAGATGCTCAAGTTCCATAGTCGGCCCTTCCACAAATGTGCAACTCGCCGATACCGAGGGCCAACTATACTCTCATTCCTCCTCAGAGCCAGATGTTTTGCTACGAGTAATGGGGATGTAACTGCTTATCAAGGTTGATTTTGCTTGGCTCCATGTTGATACATTCTCTATAGTTCAAGGTATCTTTAATCCTTGTGACAAATTTCATATTCCTCTGGTTTTACAGCTTAAACCAGGGGAGACAGTAAGGGAACAGAGAACATAAGTAATTTACACTGGAACATAATTAATTAGGAGTTAACTGCATATCTCATGTGTTATTTATTTGCTCATTCAACATATACTTATTTTGCTACTACTATATCCCAGAACGATTATAAATGCTAGGGATATAACAATTTAAAAAGACGAGAACCCCATCCTCGCAGAGTTTTTATTCAGGTGTTTGGGGGAATGCAAAGGTTTGGAGACAACAAACAAGTTAACATTTATTTAACCGCTTTTACATTGCCTAGAACTCTGACTTTATGAGCCATGAGCTGCTTCTTATACTGATATATAGGAAGTATGGTCTTTTGGGTACTTGAATTATCCTTACATTTAATATAAGTGCCTTTGAAACATTTGCCATAATTAGAAGCAGCAAATGCTTTTCTATATTTAATCCTAGCTTCCTTTATTGCATTTTGTAAAAACATATTTATTCTTCTCATCATAAAAGTAACAACCATATTACAGAAATATTGGAATCTAGAAGAAAGGGAAAAAAGGGCCCTAATTTTAGCACCTTAATACAAATCATTCAGGATTTCACTACATTTCCTTCTAACATTTTTAATGTTTAAATAGTTGTATGTTTACATAGTAGTAATTATAATATGTAATACTTTTGAATATTTTTGTTTTCTTTTAAGCATTTTCTCCTTACTTCATAATTCTTGTTTACTTTAAAATTTAGTAGATCCAAAAAAGAAATGATACAAATGAACGTATTTACAAAACAGAAACGGACTCACAGACTTAGAGAATGAACTTATGGTTACCAGGGGGGAAGGGTGAAGGGAAGGGATAGTCAGGGAGTTTGGGACTGACATGTACACACTGCTATATTTAAAAAGGATAACCAACAAGGACCTACTGTATAGCACAGGGAGCTCTGCTCAATGTTACGTGGCAGCCTGGATGGGAGGGGAGTCTGGGGGAAAATGAATACATGTATATGTATGGTTGAGTCGCTTTGCTGTGCACCTGAAACTATCACAACATTGTTAATCGGCTATACTCCAATATAAAATAAAAAGTTAAAAAAAATTTAGTAGATCCACAAATTAGCGAAAAAGCCACATATGTATTTACCTTTCTCCCAGACCATCTAAAAACTTTAAGAATGAATGTAAAAAGTCTATTTTAAGCCTAACTAGTCTTTAAATTGGGGCTTAATGCTAAAGGTTTTAGGCCTAAACAATGCTAGGTCAAAATGTGATGTTAGATATATTTTTTAAAGTATTATTATATATAGTTAAGTGTTGTATTTACATTAGCACACATTTCTACTTTGGATATGCTGTTGGATAAAACGGGAAAATCAATGAGATCATTTTTTTCAATAATAAACATTTATTTAGCAACTAGTAAAATACTAGGTTCCAAACATATAACTCGAAAGTTCAGAAAACTAAAGAATCACACTTTTAAAATAAAAGAATATTTATACAAATTAAACTACTGCTTCTCTCATGACTCTACATTCCTGGATCATTTTCTGATGTTAGCTGAAACTTGCTAGCTGTAGAAGACATGTCTAAAACTAAATACAGAATACACTGAATTTCCATATATACTAATTTTATTGAAGGGTTATGATTTTAAGACATCTCTTGCATCACAAGATATAAACGCCTCAGCTGGATGACTACTCACTCATAAATTTAGTATATGAATACATGTCTCTTCTAACTGAGGGAAAGATTAATCATTTGCCCCTAAATCCATACCTTCAGACTTCGCCTTCACTTTGATTCTAAACTTCCTTTACACAATAGGACTAAGGTTTCTGTTTGTCTGTTTTGTTTTGATTTTGTCTCAATAATCCCCAAAGATCCACTAGAGATAAAGTACTATTTATTAACACGCAAACATGCTTTATTAAATTAAAATGAAATTAGCTTCTGTGATCTGGACACTAATGAAAATATGCAAAGGCAAGTTTTAATAGGCAGGAGAGTGGTCACAGCTATAATTGAGATAGGGATGCCATGGATGGACAGGGACTGCCTCTCTGACTTGAGAATCAAAGGCACATAGAAAACGGTTTATTTTCTGTATTCACCCACTAACAAAAAATATTCTGTGAAGCTTCACTTTCTCTAGTTTGCATTATCAAAACCGACTTTGCTTCTCTAACTACAATATCCTCAGGGGCAGTTACTCCTGCCAACACTACTGTCACCCTCTAAAACATTTGAAAGTCACTGACATAAGACTGACATAAAAGAGGATAACGCCGATATAAGTTAGGCCTAACCCAGTACTCAGGATATTGACAACACAAAGCCAATGGTTTTGACACTGGCAAACAGAGTCAAAGTATTCACAATTCTGCTGAAATTCCAGGTCAGCATTTTATGAATTAGAACTGGCCTGGGTGGCAATGAATAACTTCAGATACTTGATCATTTCAATTTTGTTTTAAAAACTTTAATGAGGTTGACCTGGAAATATATTTCAGTGGATTTCTCAAAATGAAGACAGAAAAGCTATACATCGAGAATAGATGAGAGAGATGGGTCAACAATATTAAACACTTTTCTTTAAACGTGTCTTAGAAGGTTAGGTATTGGGTCATTAGTTCCAGTCTGTGTAGCATTTATCTCCATGAATAAAATATTTTGATGATAAAATATTTTGATAGTTAATAAAATATTGACAATTACACACCTTTTTTTGTGATATTAAATTTTCCAACATAATGACAGGATTATTGGCTGATTCCAAATTATAGCTGTGATAACCCGTTATGTGAAATTATGTTTGCAATTAGCATTAACCAAAGGAAGTTCATGATTACCAGCAAAAAGACTAATAGAAATTAGAGATCTGAAAGGGTCAAAGGATGTGTGTTAAAAGAGGTACGGGTAGGACTTCCCTTGTGGCGCAGTGGTTAAGAATCCGCCTGCCAATGCAGGGGACGTGGGTTCGAGCCCTGGTCCGGGAAGATCCCACGTGCCGCAGAGCAACTTAGCCCGTGAGCCACAACTATTGAGCCCGCGTGCCACAACTACTGAAGCCCACGCACCTAGAGCCTGTGCTCCACAACAAGAGAAGCCACCACAATGAGAAGCCCGTGCACTGCAATGAAGAGTAGCCCCCACTTGCGGCAACTAGAGAAAGCCAGCACGCAGCAACGAAGACCCAACACAGCCAAAAATAAATAATAAATAAATTTATTTTAAAAAAAGTACGGGTAATATACACTTACACTGGACTATTTTAGCTACCGTAGAAAGGGCAGTCAGTCACATGACCTTCTTACGTAATGGTACATTTGCAGTGGCTAAATTGTAGGGTAGTTCACTTAATGCAAATTAAAAATAAAATGACTACATAAGGAAAAGGTGATTTTAAATGATAATCTCAGAATTACATACAGCAGCAGTCAATAGCCATGGGAAGTGGATCACATATAATCCATAGTAAATACTGGCACATTTGGCATATTTACAGCAATCTGCTGGTCCTCAAAACAAATAGAAGGCTAGTAAAATACTATGCCAACAAGCACCCACTAAGTACACAGGCCATTTAGTATACAAGCTCAGAATCTGATTCGAGTTACTGGAATCATAGACCTGAGCCTCATCTGTCATCCAGTCATAGTCATAAAACTAGAAAGATCCTTAGGAAGCACTTGGAAAGGTATGCTTCCTATTGTTAAGAAAACAAACTCTAGTGCTTGTAAAATAGTGGAGAGGAACGTTTAAGGGTTCAAGCTCTGAAGCTCCAGATCTGAAACAGGATTTTCCGCAGATCTATAAAAATCTGGCTCCTATAAACTGAACAGGATAGAAGCTAACCTTGGCCAAGACTAGAATTCTACAAACTGTTGTTAAACAGGTGTTTTTGGCATGGACAATCTACATTCCACATATTAGAATACGTTAAGTAGATCCTAGAACTGGTGTGGAATCTGTCAGAGTTCTAAAATCTTAAGTGCAAAAAAAATAAAATAAAATTGGGGATATAAGTGAATTGAGCTCTGATGGTCAATATAAGACTATATAAAATGTAAGCTCAAGGCATCTTTTCTCTCCTCATGCTATAAAAGTTGTATATTTTGGAGGTTTTTCCTCCAAAATTGCTGTAGAATAAACCATATTTGCTTCATACAATTCCTCTCAACCTGAATCAGAATACCCTCTTCCTTTATTTTGAACTTGAAGTACCAGGAGTGATTTTCACTTGTCCTTCTATATCAAGTGCTGCCTCATTCATAGTAGGGACTTCATATATAGTCTTTGAACCCCATATACTTTGAACCACAGCCTCTTGTTCAGTTTAAGAAATATCTACAATTATAATCCTTAATTGAGAAGCCCAATCCATAGAATGGAAAATAAAATATCTACTTTTATGTGTACTTCCATCCACTGCCTTTGATTTCTAAAGTCCATAAGATTTAGATGTTACTTCTCTGAAGAAGCAGATAACCTCATGGCTGCTTTACTTCCTGTTCCCAAAGAAATCATTACTTAATATCTACATATACCCACTGTAGGGGTCTGACCATCTTGTGGCTATGCAACTATGCATCAAATCTAATACAGATCCCATGTCTCCAATGCCCAGTAACAAGACAACTCAAGATGCCAATAAAGTCACCATTCCAACAACACAGAAAAATATATTTCCATCGAAATACAGTAACAGGTCAAACAAAAGGCACACTGTTGAGATATCCTGAGCTTACAAGATAACTGTGTGCCTTTTATCTGACAATGGGCTAGATAGCAATTAGTTTGAGGAGCTTTAAATTTAAATACAGATGTTACAGAACAGAGGTCAGCAAACTTTTTTACTGTAAAGGGTCATATAGTAAATATTTTAGGCTGTGTGGGCCACTTACAGTTTCTGTTGCATATTCTTTTTTGCTCATTTGCTTTTTCAACTATTTAAAGATGTTAAGACATTTTTAGCTTAAGGGCCATATAAAAACAGGCTGCAGGCCAAATTTGGCCTGTGGGTGACACTTTGCTGATCCCTAATATAGAATAACCTGCTTCTTGTCTCTACTAGACTCTAAGAACCTAGAGAGGAGGGATGAAAAGTGTTCAACCACTTTAATATTTCCACTGTTCAGTACAGTGACTTGCAAATAGCAGCCACTCAATAAATATTCGATTAATGAATAAACAAGTGAATGAATGAATAGATCTGTCAACAGTCCAGTAACAGAATTATTACTTACAATATTATTTGTACTGCCTACCAATAGCTAGTTCTTTACTCTGAGGCAGGTAGATGACTAACTTCACAACCTCCTTGTGATTGGATGTGTTACTTCTGGTCTGGATCATTTAATGGCAGACGTGAGACCTTCCAGGGCTCTTTTCTCCCCCTTTTCTTTCCAGTTTGATGATCAGCAATGATTGAAATGGTGGCTGCTCCATAAGGTCCCTAAGTGATTATTATGAACAGAGATACCTCTGATCATGATGGTCATGCAAGGAGAACAAGAAACAAACCTTTGTTGTTTTAAACCACTGAGGTTTTGTGGTTGTTTCTCACTACTTCATAATATTGTCTATCCTGATTGATACAGTACCAATCATACTCATCTTCAGACTACATACAACCTATTTTAAAATTCACACCTGGCTGTAGTACAAAGCAGAAAGACAAAAGCATCTTTATCACTCTGCTAAAAAATCAAGTGCTCTGAGTTTTAAATCGTTTCTAAGGGTGATCTAGGGCAAATCACTAATCATTTCAATTTTATGACCTGTTTTCCTAACCAGGATAGGATAATCAGAATACTTACTTTTTTTTTTTTTTTTTAAATTGGGGTATAGTTGTTTTAGGTTACTTTCTAAGATCACATTTGCAGGGCAAATTAAGAAAACAACTATACAGATGTTATTTACAATTGAATAAGTTGGCTAATTACTAAATTTCCTGTTTCCTTGAAAACTAGTTATTTTGATCATTAATACATTGATGCAGAAACAATAAAAAACTGGATAAGTACTTTCTCATATATTTCTTACAGTATAGATTGCTATTTGCTAAAACCCCTGTAAGAGAAACTGTATCTATAAAAGTATGTCTAATCAATAATATTAATCCTGAGAGGGAAAAGCTATAGATTCAGAAACACTTAAGAGATACATCAACCAATTGCAATGTATGAATCCTCTTTAGATCCTGATTCAAGTAAACTCTAAAAAATCAAAAAAACAAACAAAAAACCCCCTCAAAAAACCAAACTTACAACTGGAAAAATCTGAAAACTTACATGTATGATGATAATTAAGGACTATTTCTAACTTTTTAACGTGTGATAGTAATAATATGGTTTTTAAAAAAATGAGTTCCTGCTTTTAGATATACATATAGAAATATTTATAGATGAAAAAAGTTCTAATAGCTAATGTTATAACCTTTTCAGGACAATTATTTCCATTTCTCTTACCCTAGTCTAGAGCTTTAGTAAAGAAAGGTAATGGGGATAGAGATCAGACAAGGAAAAAAGGTTCACAGGTAGGGTTCTAGACTCCTATTCTGATTTCAAACAGAGTAAATCAGTTTTTACTTTTGCCTGTGACGACCAAATAAACCCAAGAAACAAACCTGACTAAATCCAGTTTATCCCAATATGCCCTACAGCCCCATTATCATTAGCCACTCCCTGAGTCATCTATAGTCTTCCTTGGTTGCCTCATTCTACTCTTGTCTTCTTCCCTGAGCCATCTTTTCAATAATCCCTTCCGAGACTGCTTTTTCTACTGCACCTCTGTTACTGCTACTATAATTACTAATTAACAATTGACAATCCCCTATGCCTCATTGTCTTCACAAAATGTTCCGTCTAGAGACCTATTTGCCTTAATAGAAACCCAGAGGACACCTTTCTCTGGTAGCCCTTTCTAGGAGGAAGCCTTTACTCTCCCAGCACCCTTGTATTAACACTGGGGATTAACAGCCTCCCCCAGAGGCTGGGGGAAGTAGGCGGTCAGCATTCCTCCAGCCACTCATTTCCAAATCATGACTGCCACTCCTCATGTAAAAAATTCTATTCCTTTGAGGTTTATTACTTTCCACTTATACGCACTACATTTTTTGTTTCCACCGAGGCAATGTTTTTAAATGAAAGAGCAAGGAAGGAAAAGGGATAAGAAAATCATTCACACAGTTTTAAATTGATTCATGAAAAACAATTACAACACTGAATTTTAATATTAACTTCAGACCCACCAATTTTAGCAATGTGCCCTCCCCTTAAGTCCAAGAGTTTTATTTGTACATCAAGAGAAAGGGTTTAATGGGCAGTCTGACTTACCTACTACCACCTCCCCCAACACACACACAAAGCACAGTAAATCTAAAATTAAGTTAACAGTGACCTTTTTCTCTTCTAAACTGACTTCATCACTACAGTAGGGTCTTGACCTGATCTATCTTCTTGTCACACAGTAACAAAAAATCATCACAGTGAGAATCTCACACTTTTAAGGAGAGCAGGCTATTTAGATTAAATCAGGTACTAAGTAGAAGACTAAAATATTTCTTTGTGAGGATTCTTGGCCAGTTCTATGGGAGAGGTCTAAGGCCTTGGGTTTGCAAAGAAACCTAGATGGAGTATTCACTGCATCTATCACTTCATCTCCTATGCCATTTTTGTTAAAAGGGTAAACTTTAGGGCTACATATGTGTACTCCAGAACATTAACAAAATAAAACAGAAATTTATATTTCTCAATCAAATCACTGTAGTTTAGAAAACTTACAGAAAACATACATAAACATTTACCCCTGGTAAAGGAAATACTACTCCCAGTCAGATCCAACTTATCTAGCTTTCAGGAGATATGAAAATTTAGAATGATAAAATTTTTGAGTTAATAAATAAATCTGATACATTCATAATACAAGAGCCTGTCATGGAAAATAATATTCTATTGTCAGGGGGTAATCAAGTGCCATTTTATTCAGTTTTTATACAACAACTAATTCAGGTGCCCCGTGAAGAACTAAAGTGATATGCTATGTGATGTGTTAAATCTAAAAGCATTCAACTTTTCACTCAGTCAAACCCTTGGTTGGTATATAGGTTATATTCCCAGAAAAAAAACAACAATAAGCCGAACTAAATCACAATGAAAGGAGCCAGTATTTTTCTTTATGCTGTATAACATAGATACTTCTAAAAGCATTTTTTAGAAACAGAGCAAACCATGTTGATAATTTCTAAAATAGAAATATTACCTATAAAGACAAAAGCATGTATTTTGGCCCATAAATTTTTTAGATGTTTGATCCCTAGTAAAACAGGAATGTGTTTTGCATCCAAAAATATATTACCCCAAGGGATGACACTGTGTGAGATGGTATAATTTAGTAAACTTATTTTTAACTAAATGATGACTCACTTTCACTATGCAGACTTCAGGTAACTACAATATACGTATACATAGTCCCATTACCTAAATGTGTTTCGTATCTGACTTTCAGTAGATCTCAAGACGTTATATCTATTATAATAAATGCTAATATTATATTAGATAGTATGATCAGGGTAGAAACTATGTTCAAATTAGGCATACTGAATTCTCTAGATGCATATAATGATTAAAACAAGGTGAATAGATATGTATACTTAGGTATAATTTCCTCCAGAAGATAACATCTGATCATGTAAGACATTTTGTAAATGTATACTATCCAAAGAACTTAAAATTTTTTCTTCATATAATCTTTCCAATTTAGTATTTGATAGCACCATGAAAATTATTTAAAAACAAAACTTAATGATTACAAAACTCACAGTATGTTAACCATTTATTCCGTTTTCAACTAAAAAGAGAGTTATCCAACATAACATCTTCTAAGAAAAATTTGTAGGACAAAAACAACCAGTTTTGTTCTTTAAAAGTGTTTAAAACAGAATGCATTTTAAAGACAGAGGGCAACCTAGGAGGACTCAAGGACAGAAATGGGTAATGCTGAACTAGCACAGAGAAAACATCTAAGATCATCTTTAATGAACAGACAGTCCAACAGGTAGAAACATATTGGGCATATATATTAGCTATAATACCATTAAAGCATTGAGAGACCTCAGTCTGAGTCCCAAGGTCTATCTATTATTTAATGATTGTGTAACTGTGGACAAGTAGCTTCTCTCTACATGCCAATTTTCTCATCTCAAAGAAAGGGGATAAGAAGAGTACCTATTTCACTGGATTATTAGGAGGATTAAATGAGAATATAAAGTGACTTAGCACAATGTCTGCCTCAATAACTGTGGCCCTCTGCTAAATGTTCACATATTTATATGTACATATACATAAACCCACATTTTTATATATACACACACATAAAGAAAAATACATCATACATAAAATCTATGTATATTTACATATGTAAAACAGTTGGAGTGTGTCAGAAAGAGGGAGAGAATATCATAATCTACTAGACTGATATTAGTGATTTTAACTTTAAATGAAAATAATTCTCAATATTTTAAACTATGTCTATCATTTTTAGACATAGGTTAAACATAATTTAAATTATTACTTTACTTGGAGTTATCATCAATTTATAGTAATATTAAAGTTTTACACTTACATTTTAAAAGACTGTTATATATACAAAATAGCATTAAGTTTTTATAATGTTATTTGTGTATTTCCAATTTTCACAGCAGTGAAGTTGCCAGACTTTTCTATAATTCTAACAATCTAGAATGTGCTATGTAGTATCAGAGGAATGGCATAAAGTTTAACAATGCAAAAATGAAAAAAAATCTCCAAAATACACTTTTGGACAAGATGGTGAAATGTGAACTAGAGATATGCCCTCAAACTTTTATACCTGGTACTCTACTCATTTCTCCATTAAAGAACCTTGGTCCCACCATAATAAAACAGAATGGTCATTCTGTCTGAGGATTTTCTTGTTGGTTTGTTTTTCTAGAGGTTCTCTTAATGATTTACGTTTTAACAATTGTGGTGATACTTTTGAATAAAGCAGCTGGGATTACTTCTCTGTCCTACTAGTAGCAAACATACTACAAATATCAAATTACTGAAATGGATATTACATATATCATCACATAAAAGCACCAGTGACTTAATCTTACCTCTAAAATAGAGTGCTATGTTGATATACAGAGAAGTCTTTACAGAAGCATCACATGCTTTTGTCCTTTGATCTTATTCAATATTTGTATTATTTAATTAATGAAGATATTGAAAAAATAAGGATAAAATGGCTTAGCAATACTTTATATAAATAGGAACCACCTACTGTAGAGTTTCCCACAAGCTCCTTATTATCCAGCATTGTGACATAGCTGCTAAACACAGTAACATAGTATAAAGTGACATTTATATAAATGTTAAATCCAGAAAAAAGCACTGGCTGTATAACCATTTACTGTGGGCTCTTAAGAAAGACTCCTGTCAATAAGTAAAAAACATAAATGCCAACAATAGTGGATTGATCAAATAAATTATGGTTCTTCCATTTAGTATAATTCTATCCTGAACTTTAAAATTATGTTGATAAATACGTATTGTCATGAAAATATATTTACAATGTATCAAATGAAAAAAGGTTGTGTAACAGTATGCACATTTTGATCCCATTAAAAAAATTACAATAGAATAGATATGTCTCTTTTTCTCTGTCTCTCACTTCCTCCCTCCCTCTACCTTTACATTGTATATTCACACAGAGTAACAAAAGGTATGTAATGAAAAACATGTATACTAACAGTGGGCATCTCTGAACAATGAAATTACACATTTGGAAACTTTACTCTCATTTATCCATACATTACAATTTTTCAAAAGAGAACATTACTCGTTTCTGTAATATTAAAAAAAAATTAAATGAATGAATCCTGCATTAGCTAAAAATTTGGGTTTTAGTCTGAAGTGTTTTCTCAATTCTTAAGAACCTTTGTGATATTTTCCTTTACCTACTGGTAACAACACATAACTTAAAATTATAACCAGAGAATGAAATCCTTTCTTATAAATGACCTAGAAGGGCAAATTTTAAATAGAAGAATTGAGTAACTGTTAGTAAAATTAGATGAAGAATCTATCAACATGGTACAGAGAGCAACTACATAGTGAAAGTGAAATGAGGTACCCACAAAGTGCTAATTGGTTACAATTACCACGCATCATCTCCTTATTTCTTAAGATGATCCCTAATTCATAAAAGCAACAAAAAAGGAAACTATCAATGCACCATCAGTGGGAATACTTGACGAATGAACAAATAAATACTGCAGTGTACAACCAAATCAGACTTTCTCCAACAGAAGTTACTTGTTGGAAGTATTCTACAACCCAGTGTGGAAAAAACTCCTGGATTCAGATATGATCTCAAAGAGACAGCATTACTGTGAAATAACTAATCTAAGATCTGTTTCTGTTCTTCCAATACATTCTCTCCTTAGCATGATCTCAGAAACAAAGTGTACGTTGCCAGATCCTCAAATCACACTAAAAAATCTTCTTAGATCCAACTGAATATGCAGATTCACAGGACAACCACAAGCTACAGCAGGCAACAGGCTACCCAGGATGTTACAGGACAAGTACTGATGTTTGCCAGCAGGGCAGTGTCAGCTGTTCCTCTTCTGCAGGAGTCCTTGTAGCAGTCCACGTAATGGCCTCCTAGATCATGGCTTCAGTACAAGATGAGACCCACATCAGACAGATGAGGAAGCTGCACTGATTTAGAGGCCTCATGCCCCGCCAGGTGTCAGTATCTCTTGTAACAACTCCATAGGCATAGCTTCCAGGATCCCTTCAAGGGACACATCCATTTACAAGAGTCACCACATTCAGGGAAACCCAAAGATATGGCTTCCTGCCAGGTATTTGTAGTGCTATCAGTACAGATGAAGTTTATCAATTTTTACCATAAGCAATGTTGCCTAGTGACACAGCTGATATATTACCCTTATCAGGTTACCAAGGAAACAGAGCGAGCAGTTAACAGAAGGTCAAACTCTCATGTTGAAGGGGAAAAGGTTTTCTTAAACCTTTACCCACACAGGGCAAGATGCTTTCTATAGCACCGGTGTAAGATGAGCGTAAGAATGACCACTCAGTTACCATGAGATTTTAAAAGTCAGCTCTGGAGGATAGGGGGAGGGATGGAAGTAGGGGGTAGTGTAAGACAGGGGAAAGGAATTGAATGAAATTATTTTGTAACCCTGAACAGCATCCTATTTCCATTTGTTTTAATTCTAGTTAACAGATGAATAAAAATAGAATCTAAATTCAATGTTTTTGTTTTTTAAGTAACATTGAGAGTGAGATCCTAAACAATATTTACTTATGTAACGAGTCATCTGGAATGAATCTATAGGATACAGATTAATTTACTGAGTCTTGGAGGTATCAGAACTTAAGAAAAATTTATTTATGTCTTGGCAAATAAGATAAGGTGTTTACTGAATTCTTGAAGACTTTATCTTGCTCCATGTCTAATGGTAATTTGTAAAGAAAATCAAATATAACAAAAATGTCTAACAATTACTGAGTGGCTCTTAATTGGGGTTCAAAATACTTTTTTTGATGTAGATACATTTAAAGCTCATAGACATTTCAGCATCTAGCGTAGTGTCTGGTTCAGAGTGAATGCTCAATAAATGTACTGAATTGATGAATATTCAGGGTATATGTACCCTTTGTATTCTATTTTGCACAGTTATTGTGAATAGAGTCAAAACTTCTAACAACATTAACTTGTGCTTCTTAGTTTAACCAGAATAGATATAACTAGTCTTAAATCTATATTCAGTTCCACAAATACTTATTGAGCTCCTTGATGTGCCACGATCTATGCTAGGTGCTGGGAACGCCATCTTTGCTCTCTAGGCGTTCCCAGAAAATTCTAACATGACAGAGTACAAAACTGGATGGTGCCAAAAATTCTCTGAAGAACAAAAGAAGCCTGACAGTATGTCCAAGCCAAATCTCAAATGATAAGAATGAAACAAGCACAGATAAATGAAGTGCATTCTTCGCTGAAAGTATAGCTTGAGCAAAGCCCTGGAGGTGAGACAAAACATAGTATATGTGGTAGATTTAAAAACAGTTTAGTACTGCTGAAGGAAATACTAAATACTAAGGTGAGTAGATTGTGAGAGATGAGGCATCATTATGAGATGAACGTAAAATATTTACCTATTAACACACAGCATTTAAAATCAATAAATACCTATAAATCTACCCAGTGAAAATAATGCTGTAAATGCCTCTTGGCCCTTCCTATCCCCAAAGCTTTAACAATACCATCTGCTTAATTTTGGAACATACAAATAACAGATATGTTTTATTAACCACACATCAATTAAATGCTAAATTCATCTTTTCAGCTCTGCTTTGAATATATTCCAGCCAATGAGCATCAATAGACGATCTTCCTACCTTTAAGAAAAATCACACAAGGCACAGAGTTTACAGTGTTTTCTATTAAAAAAAAAAAACCCTATAATCCATAGAATATTCAAACTTAGCATTTTATTTTGTAACATTCCTATCCCACACTTTCCACGTCATCTCTAATTTATCTAACAGGCGGTCATTTAATTTAACACACTCAGCTTTGAAAAAACTCACATTTTAATTCACATTTTAATTCATACTGTGATATCCCTATATTAATTTCCTTTCCTAAGAATGGCTGTCCTACATCTTTTTTGAATGATGATCTGAAATGTTCATGACACTGCTTCTGAGTTGTTACTGTCAAAGAAAACAGTCTGGTTTCAACTACGGGATAGAGAATGTTCACAGGCTAGGAAAACACAGAAACACCTCCCAAACTCATAGGTTTGCTCTTCTGATAGCTGGAACCTCAACTGATAGGTTCACACAGCCTGCTGGGGTCCAGCTTCCTCCAATCTTAAAGCTATTCTCACTGACCTTCCTCCCACTTCTGCCTTAACAATGCTGGGAAATACCAGGCTATATGAAGAGAGGAAAGCCTCAATATGAGGGCCTATAAGGTTGGAAAGAGGCCTGCCAGGCCCTTCTTGGTTCATGCTCCAGAATAAAGCAAAGACATTTCACCCTTCCCCTGTTTCTGCTCTGAGCAGGTGTGGCTTATACATGTGAAAACTGGGGATGACGTTGGGAGCTATCTAGTCCCAAATCTTCCTTTTGGAAAGTGGTGATGCCTAAATTTATTTTCTCAGATGCTGGCTGTGCAACTCCATCTCTGTCAGACTCTAAAGCAGTGAAGAATCTCACCTAATCACTGGGTTGTAGGGCTTGAAAGAGGTAAGACAAGCAGGAACCATAATTTTAGGTATCAAGAAGTGACCACAATATACAATTTCACCTCTCAAGTATGTTATCAGAAATACATCAATATAAAAGCAGTGGACTATACAAAAGAACAAATTGCTGTCAATATTTTAAGTATTGTTTTTCATACATCAATTACTAAAGGAATAAAGGGAGGAAAGAAGGAGGGGAGGGAAGAAGGAAGGAAGGGAGGGGAAATTGGCCAACATAAAGCTTCCAACTATTTGTCAGGTAGTTATCTCAAAGTTAGTGCTCTTTTCTCACTAGGTAAGAGGAGGGTGAGTTCAGCTGTTAGGCTTGATGGGCCCTATGAAAAATGGCTGGGAATGGACACAGTTGGGGCTGGGGGCATTAGCTAGCCGCAGAGAAAGGTGAGGAGCAGCAAAAATTAGAGTGTCCAAGGTGTTATGAGGAAAAATGTAGATTTGATCTAGGGTAGCACTAACTTCTAAATGATCTTAGCTGGTAGAAGGAACAATATCGAAGGGATCTTTGTGTAGTGATGACACATGAAGATAAGTAGTAGAAGCAGTAAGTTTCCTTGAGATCAACCCTATATAAGGCAGAAGCATAAGGATTCTCTGCCTGCAGAGAATATAAGAGGCTGCAGTCCCATGAGATCCCAGGAAATGGAAGTATACCAATACTGGACAAGTTATCAGACTCTAGTCTGATCAAACAGGGTGACAATGGTGGAGAAGGGTATATC
This sequence comes from Eubalaena glacialis, assembly GCF_028564815.1. Lineage (NCBI taxonomy): Eukaryota > Metazoa > Chordata > Mammalia > Artiodactyla > Balaenidae > Eubalaena > Eubalaena glacialis. The sequence goes on along the minus strand of NC_083716.1, from coordinate 157,803,939 downwards.
TTATCGGCATTAGAGCACTTACAGACTCAACCTAGGCATTTGGATAATGGGCTAAAAAGCAGAAAGATTAATTTCCAAGAATGAGATCACTAATACCCTGACTAGGAACTGGGTTGGGCAGGGTCTGTAGGTCAAAGGTCTCAGATACTGGTAAATTAGAAAGCAGCAATATTATAATTGGTACATTCATAGGTTTTACAGGATGTATAAATTGTACAGTGATGGCAAAAGGGGCCATTAGAGAGGCTCCATCAAGATCACCAACTTTTTTTTTTTTTTTTAATAAGTGAGCGCTTGTTCACACATAGGCAGTCCCATCCAAAATATGCATTAGCACAGGAATTAGCAAACTAAGCCCACCGTCTGTCTGTTTTTATAAAAAAAGTTCTATTGGAACACAGTCATGCCATTCATTTATATATTGTCAGTGGCTAGTTTTGTGCTACAAAAGCAAAGTTGAGTCTAGCTCATAAAACATTCAGGGCCTTACCGGGTGGCCCTTTACAGAAAAAGTGTGTTGACCCCTTTGTTAGGGCAATACAATTTAGAAAGAATCCTAAGGATCCCCAACTTCTGTTCCTGCCATTTATTTTACTTCTATTTCTCAGGTAAATTAAAATCTGGATGTTTTTCAATGGCAAGGTTTAAACTAAAACAGAGACAAGAAATGTATAAACCTCCTAAAATTTCAGGAAAGACACAAGTTCAAAACATTTGAAGAATAACTTAAATTCTAAAGAAACCAAAGAAACATCGGTACTCAATCCATCCACAATCCCTAAAACAAATTCTAAAAGTAATGTGTACCTCATATTTCTTTAAAAACATTTTGTGTTTTTTTTCCCCTGTTAGTGATGAAGATAATTCTCAAAAATTTTATTAGAATACTGAGAGAGAGAGAGACTAAGCGAATTGCTTCTCAAACTGGGTCACAGATCCCAAGGAATCTGTAAACATCTTCTAGAAATTCTTGTGTTCTCCAAGACAATTTGTAATTTTCTAAAAAAGAATCTGCAATATATATATTTTTTCCTTTTAGCGTAGTATATACAATAGTTAAATTTCAGAAATCCTTATCAGAATATACCAGTGGTGGAAAGAAAAATGACACTCCCAAAAATCATACTAACAGTTAAAACTCAGGAGCAATTTTATGATTCAAGTACCATTAATTATTAAAAATTCCTAAACCAAAGTTCAAACTAGATATTCGTTTGCCTGTAACAGTAATCACACATCTGCAAAACAAAATATCATTTACATGAAGTTAAAACAAAAAGACTTTAGCAAAAGTTTATATATTATTCTGAGCTTATAGAATATAGACAAAGTGTTAAATATTTAAGCTACTAAATACAAAATGTAAAATTATATACATTTTGAAAGCATGTTAAGGGACTCAAATTTCAATGATTAGGGTAGCTCAAAAGAATGTAGTTTAGAAAATATGCAAATTTGGAATAAAAACTAAGTGTTTTAAGAGCAGGAACCATGTTGTTTTTTACTTTTTACAAATTAAGATTCTAGGAAGTAAGGTCAAATTTTCGCATCTTGCAACTTTCCTCTCACCAAAAAAAAAAAACAAAAACAAAAATGATATCACACATTTGTATATACTATTATTATATCTATTCATCTCAAGGTTAAGACTGCCAACAGGAGGAGAATTTAAAAAACGATTTTATGATAATTCTGATTTCAATCTAACACGCAAACAAACTGGGAAGATATTTTCAGCCAACATGACAAAATGTTAATATCCATACTATACAATACACTCTTATGTATTCATAAATAAAAAATTAGGCCCTCAATAGATGAAAAGAACAAAGTGAATATCAATGGATATCCTATTAAAACAAAAGGAAGTACCAATGGTAAGAAAGTACATGAGAAACATTTAATATCCTGAGGATACAAAGAAATAAAAATTAAAGATTTTAAAGAAGAGAAAATCCAAAGCATTCAATGGTAAATAAGACAATCTAATATAGTGCCAGAGTAGATGCGTAAACTGACAATCTGAAAGATAGCTTTAAAAATCTTCATAGGGACTTCCCTGGTGGTCCAGTGGTTAAGACTCCACGCTTCCAACGTAGGAGGCGCGGGTTCGATCTCTGGTCATGGAACTAAGATCTCACATGCCGCGAGGCGTGGCCAAAACATTAAAAAAACAACTTCATAAACTTTGATTCAGGAATTTCATTTTCAAGAATTCTAGCCTTTGGAAATTAAGATGCTGATAAAGTCTTACGTAAAAAAATACTTATTGCTGTGGAATAATAAATATTAGAAACAATCTAAGGTCTAACATTAAGGGAATGGCTAAGTTATGGTGTATATACACAAAGAAATATTACATTTAGAAGTTCTGAATAACATGGAAATATATTTATAATAGCGTAAATTTCCCCTTTTCTTTGATTAAGAAAAACTAGATACACAATGCACAGGTATAGAGAAAAAACAAAGGGAGGAAAGGGTAGAGAAAAAAACAAAGAAACATGCTGAAGTCTTAACAGTGGTTCCTTCTAATTTTATGTACTTCCTAGATTTACCAAAGTGACTAGGAAGTAAACTTAAAAACAGAAAAGAGAAACATAAAAAGAAAAAAAACTCATCACTGTGCCATTGATCACTTAAATACTATTACCAGCTACTTATAATTACAATATTCTTATAATTACAGATCGGTCTGACTTGTATCTCTAATAGGCAAGCAGGGTTATTTATGATAAAGGAAAGAACATTTTGTAAAGGAGTTACATTCTAAATAAAAATTCTATGGGATTGCGAATATGTTCAAAATATGAAAAATTAGTAAAAAATTATTTATATTATTTTTAAACACCTTGACAAAATTAAACCTCAAAAACTATTTCAAAAACTGCAACACCCAGAGATTGGGAAATTTTTTTGCAGTGGAGAAGAAAATGCATAACACACAAAGATTCTAAGGAGGGATAAAGGGTATCATCATCAGAAATAAGTCCTATCTAACCTTTTTATAATCTTGGTGGAAACATGTATAAAGCCTATTTAGTTAGAAAATGAACAGATAATAAAATGGCAAGGTGACAGGATAAACAGCAGAACCATATCCCCATCTATAAAGGCCAGGTAAAATGGTACATGATTTGACTGAGGTAAGGTCATTTAGGGAGAAATGACAAAAATATATTTATAAAACAAATAATCAGTCATTATAAGAAAAAGAAACTTGGAAGTAATATTTTTTTCAATGTCTTTTGTGAAGTCTTCTGTTTAACACTTGAAATTCTGGGCATTACTAAGAAGGATACTAACAAAATACGTATCTTTTACTTTGAAGTTTTCAGTGAATTTTGGAATGGCAGTCCATACCTCAGTTAGGCCCTAAAATAATCAGTTTACAAGTGTATGCAACGTAAAAGCAGACTAGTACAATTAACCCTCACTATTACAAACTGGAAGAATTTCCTTTGGTTATTTCTTAATTGGAAAATAATTTTAAATGTATTTAAATCCAGACTATTAAACAATATTTTAATTATACTAGTATATTGGCACAGCTCACTTAATATTAATTACATTTCTACTAGTCTAATGTATTAAGGTAAAACTGCTGTACTATATCCAAACATAAGAGTATGATAATTCTAATGTAAACACAGTGACTGCAGTTGATAGCGCTGCATTGTATAACTAAAATTTGTTAAGAGAATAGAACTTAAATGTTCTCGAGAAAGAAAGAAAGAAAAAAGAAAGAAAGAAAGAAAGAAAGAAAGTTAGGAAAGAGGGAAGAAAGAAAGAGGGAGGAGAAGGGAGGGAGGGGGAGGGGAGGGGAGGGGAGGGGAGGGGAGGGGAGGGGAGGGGAGGGGAAGGGAGGGGAGGGGAGGGGAGGGGAGAGGAGGAAGGAAGGAAAGAAAGGTAAACATAGGTGATGGATGCGTCAATTAACTTGATAGAGGGAATCCTTTCACCTTGCATATGTATACACATAGTACCCTTTAAATATCTTACGATTTTGTCAATTATGCCTCAATCAAGCTGGAAAAAATAGAGTTTGGTGATGCCAATAGGGCTGAAAAGTTGATTACTGGGCACTCCATTACTAAATGTGTGAATGTTGCAGTTTACTGTATATATGGAAAGCAAATAGTAAATTATACTTTTCTTCAATTGTTAGAACCAGGTTTCACACATGTGCAAATATTTTCATATTAAAAAAGCCACTGACAACTCTTGAGTTAAATATGTATTTATAAATGATGGTATGATGAAAATATGCAAACTACAGAAATAGATACATGACTTTTTTTTTTTTTTTTTTTTAATACCACAATGAAGGATTAATAAGAAGTTCTTGCCAGGGTTCTTCATCCAGAAAGTCTTTCTGCTGCTGTTGTATCTATAACATTAGCAACATTACAAAGGTACACACACAGGAGACTAGCTACTATAAAAACTTATATGCAAAATTTTCATTTATTTACTCACTCATTCACCCATGTATGCAACCATCCATCCAACATACCTCATGAAACACTTTCACTGTGTTCCAATGACTTAATTTTTGAAATAGCCAGGAGAAGTTTTGACCAAGCTCATATAAGGCCACTATGTTCTTCTGGAATGCCATGTTGAATACACAAAAAAATGCAGTCTAGCAGGAAGTTTTTAAACTAACAACTCAAGCAAACTTTTTGCCTAACAGACATTCTTTGAACAAATCTTTTAAGGTCAGACAGAAATAATGAAATCTACTTGAGGAAAACTTCAAGCACTGTATCTATTCTATATAGAAGCTAGAGATAAATGGAAAAGTATGTGGGGAGACAGATCAACCTTTATGACCACACTTTGCTCATTCTTTTAACGAAGTGATGAAACTAAATATAAATGACAGTGGGGAATATTTAGTAGTAAACAAGTTAGAGCCTCTGAAAACCTTTTTTAAGCATTTGCAATGGAAATAAAATTAAAGCAATCTGAAAAATCAAAATAACTATTCATATATTGGGACATGTTAAGCCATCCATGGTCTAAAATTGCTGCTTAATGAGATCACACATACTACAAAAGATCTACAGAACAAAACTTATACAAATATAAATGTTGGCAACATTGGAGTGAGACGGGTTTGAACTCTGGCTTGTCCCATTTACTGGCATTTAGCATTTCGGTCTTGGTTTCATTACCTGGAAAATACAGACACTACCTAATTTGTAGTTTATCTGTGAGTATCTAACATACAGCGTCAGAGAAAACAGTTCATGACACTGTTAAATAATACATAAAAGTTCAATGCTACATAAATGTAATACATACTGTAAGATGGAAGCAGGAAAAAAAAACCAAAGGGAAAAATGCTGACCTAAACTCTGAGATAAAAGGTAGGGAGGGGAGAGTTACTCCTTCCTCCCTTTAAACAACGCTCTAAGAACACTATTCTTTGTGGAGTTTAAAAGTACAGGGTAAAGAACATCATTGTTGATAAAAAGTCTTTGGAAATGAACTATAAATCACACTGAAGATTTTAATGTCTGTTCTTTATAATCAATGAATCTGAACCAGATTTACAGTAGTACTCATTTCAGGGCCCAGAAAACAAAACAAACAAATTAGAAAATAAAACAACAACTCAATAAGAGTTTTTAGAACCTAATTTTTTTTTTTAAGTATGGGAATAATTTTGTGGGCCTTCTCTTCATGCTACTGCTAATATCTAGGATCTAAGATTGAAGGGAAAAACCTAAGTAACGATAGTACTGCAAATGCATTTGACTAAATTACAAACCCTAAAGTACACTGAATACATATATATATATATATATATATATATATATTTTTTTTTTTTTAGCATGTTGGATTTAAAATTGGAAAAATTGATCCCAGTATTATAGTATAGGATTTTAAGAATTATAGTCCTTTTACTAAGTAAGTAACAAGGTCTTCATATTGCTCACATCCCATGACCACAATGCCTTTAAATGCAGAAATCAGTAACAAGAAAGATACTCTTACAGGCTTGAGGCAAAACAAAAACAAAACCAAAAATAAACAAAAGAACTTTAAAAAACTTCAGAAGTCACTGAAGAACTCACAACAGAAATCAGAAAATATTTATAAGAAAACATTAACAAAAACCATACATATCAAAACTTGTAGGATACAGCTAAAGCAATACTTAGTGGACATTTAATGGGCTTAAATGCTTACATTGGAAAGATAAATGGCTGAAAATTAATGAGAAGGCATCTAAATTAAAGTTTTAAAAGTCAGCATAATATGTAATGAATAAAGCAAAATAAAAAAGTAGAAGGAAGAAAATAATACAGATAGTTATGGAAAGAAATTAGGTAGGAAATAAACAGCCAATAGTAAGTATCAATATACAGTAAGTCCCCTACATACGAACCTTCAAGTTGTGAACTTTCAAAGATGTGAACATGCATTCCATCAATGTCAGGCGTGAGTGAAATTGCAGCTTGCCCTCCGTCTCCTATTGCTGAGGATCCTTCAGCTCTACCATCTCCCACCTCCACTCCCTCCTGCAGTCAGTAACTCTTCTTGCCCATTCACTCGATACCAGCCCTTATATGCCAGCTGTTGTACTGTACTACTGTACTTTTCAAGGCATTATACTGTAAGATTAAAAATGTTTTCTTTATTTTTTGTATTTGTTTTTTATGTATTATTTGTGTGAAAAGCATTATAAACCTATTACAGTACAGTACTATATAGTCGATTGTGTTAGTTGGGTACCTAGGCTAACTTTGTTGGACTTACAAACAAATTGGACTCACGAACGCACTCTCGGAACGGAACTCCTTCATATGTAGGGGACTCACTGTACCCAAAAGCTAGTTCTTCAAAAGATGAACAAAATTGATAATGCTATTACAGGGTTAATCATGAACAACATGAGAAGCATAAATTAAAAAGTTAAATATGAAAAAAGGAATATAACAAATAATGCATATGATTAAACAGATAAGAGAATATTAAGAACAATTTTATGCCAATAAATTTGAAAACATAAATGACACAGATGAACCCCCCAAAAATTCAATAAATTATCTAAAGAACTAACTAGGATCCTAAATATATTTCAGCCACTAAAGTAATTATATCAAAAGTTAAAAATTTTCTCACAAGAAAACAACAGCTCTGATGGGTTACAGGTGAATTTCACTATGCATTCAAGAAACAAAATTGTAATCTTATACAAACACTTCCAGAGAATAAAAAAAAAAAAAGGTTAAACTCATCAACTAATTTTACCAAAAAAAGACAATTACAGAACAGTCTTGCTTTATGAATAGAGATGCAAAATGCCCAAAGTAAACACTTTAAAATCTAATCCAGTGTTGAATAAAAAAGATATTACAACATGACTAAGTTGGTTTTATAACAGGAATGCCAAGTTGGTTTAATTTGGGAAATCGCTTAAATGTAATTTAGCATTTGCATTAACAGATTAAAGGAGAAAAATCATATAATCATCTCAATAAATGCATTTAATGTAACAATATTTGTGCATGATAAAAACTTTTAATACTAGGAACAGAAGAGGACTTTAAAAATCTAATAAAAGGCATCCACAAGAAAAAAAGTCAGGCTTAAAGGTGATGTGGAAAGCATTCTTTTTAAGATCAGCAACACTACAAGCATGTCCATTACCATCAGCACTATAGATTCTAGCCCCCATATGAAGCCAAAGAGAAGAAATAATAGGTATAAGGTTTGGAGAGGAACAAACAAAAGTTTTATTATTTGCTGAGAATGATTATTTTAAAAATACCCCAAGAGTGTACAAATAAATTATTAGAATGAAAAAGAGTGTTTAGTAAGCTTTCTGGATAAATAACAAACATACAAAAGACAAATGACAAACTGATCATGAAATTTCCACAGAAGAACTGCATGACAAGATTTATACTATCTGCTATCAAGACTTATTTTAAAGGTGTAGCAATTAAGGCAAGGATTAGACAAACTGATCAATGGAACACAATGGTGAGTCCAGAAGTTGACCTATTCATACATTAAAATACAACTTAAGGCCAATTTGATACTGAAAATCAACGGTAAAGGAGAATCTATTCAAGAGACAATCCTGGAACTCTTAACCACAGAGGAAAAAAAATAAAATTATATCCTTATCTCAAATTCTACACAGAAATCAAATTCAAGTGCAAGTGGGCACAAAGACCTAAATGTGAAAGACAAAACTTTAAAATAAAAAGAAGTTATAGAAGAATTTGTTAAACATGACACAAAAAGAACTAAGAACTTCTGCTCATCAAGGCACCATAAAAATAAATTGCAAACAGGAGAAGATATTTGCAACATACCAACAGAGGATTAGTATCCAGACATATAAATAATTCCTAAGATGACAAAATGGAATCACAAATGTACTATATACATATGAAAATATACTTATCATCAGTAATTTTAGAAATGCAAATTAAAACTATGAGATGACATTTCACACCTACCAGATGGCAAAACTTTGAAAAAAAAAGTGGGAGGTGGGCAATACCAAGGGTCAGAGAAACAGCAGAGCAATAGAAACTCTCATTCCCTGGTGGTGGAAGTATAAATTGATACAATGATTTTAGAAAACAGACTGAATTTATCTTGTAAAAGTTGAACATATGCATAGACTGTGATCCTGCAATTCTTATGTAAACCTACCTTAGAGTAGTACTTCTCAAATTATCCATTGTGAACAATCAGTTGTATTTTTTAAAATTTCCAATCTATCACAGATCAGATCAATACTATGTAAAATACAATAAAAATGCATTATGAGGTAACTGGTCATGTGCTTGGATGTTGCAGCTGTGAAAGTTTCCAAACATTCTCAACTTCTGGACTTAATGTGTCATAGACCAGTTGTGACAGTCTGCAGATCAGTACTGGTCCATGGAACATTTTAAAGAGCATTATGTTAGAGCAGTGTTAACCAAGAGAATTTTCAGTGATAATGGAAATGTGTATCTGAGCTTGAAAGACTGAAATCACAGTGTGTTCTGATCACAATGGAATGTAATAAGATAATCAACAGCAGAAGAAAATTTGGAAAATTCATAAATATGTGGAAATTAAACAACATACTTCTAAACAATCAATAGGTGAAAAATGAAGTCACAAGAAAAATTAGAGAATACCTTAATATAAGTGAAAATGAAAACACAACATATGAAAACTTATGGTAGGCAGTGAAAGCAGTGTTAAGAGGAAAATTTATAGCTGTAAATGCCCACATCAAAAAAGATAAAAGATCTCAAATCAATAACATAATCTTCACCTTAAGAGACTAGAAAAAGAGTAAACTAAACCCAAAGCAAGAAGAAAGTAATAAAGATTAAAGCAGAGATAAAGCATAAAGAATAGGAAAAGTAAAAGAGAAACACTGATAAAACCATAAGTTGGTTCTCTTAAAAGATAACAAAACTGACAAACTTTTAGCTAGACTGACCTAGTAAAAAAGAGAGAAGACTAAAATTACTAAAATGAAGAATGAAAACAGGGACATTACTATTGACTTTATACAAATAAAAAGAATTGTAAGAGAATACTATGAACAGTTGTATGCCAAACAAATTTGATAACCGAGACGAAGTGACAAATTCCTAGAAACACACAAATAACCAAAACTGACTAAGAAGAAATAGAAAATCTGAATATACCTAGAACAAGTAAAAAGATTAAATCAATAATAAAAAAAATTCTAATATAAAAGTCCAGGACTAGACGGCATCACTGGTGAATTCTATCAAACTTTATAGAAAAATTAAGACCAATTCTTCTCAAACGTTTCCAAAAACCAAAAGAGGAAAGAATACTTCCTAACTCATTCTATGAGACCACTATTCCCTGATATCAAGGCCAAATAGAGAAATCACAAGAAAACTACAGACCAATATCTCCTATGAATATAAATACAACAATTATCAACAAATACTAAAAATCAAATCCAGCAGCATCTAAATGGATTACACATGATACCCAAGTGGGATTTATCCTAGGAGTGCATGGTTGGTTCAACATTTGAAAATCAATCAATGTGAAACAGTAACATATTAATAGAACAAAGAAAAAAAATACGATCATTGCAATAGATGAAAATTCTATGGCTAACACCTAACCAAAGATTTCTAGGAATTTCTAGTGCTACCCAAATTCCTCCCTTGGCTCAAAGGAAAGGTTAAGAATGGCTGACTCCATGGGATATTCCACAAAATCCACATGATTTTTCGCTTCTAGAGAGCTAAGGTGCTGTCCAATTTTTGGGTGCTGTCCATCAAACCACAGTCTAGTTGGTCAATCTATCTCATTTGTTTCCAGAAACTTTCAGCAACCACAGGAAATTTCTTCTTTCTTACTGTCTCCCTACAACATGGACAATTTTACTTTTGCTGCCGGCACCATCTCTCAGATACTAACATCACTAATGAACTCCCATTCCTTTGCTCCTCCTACCCCACCCACCCTTTGACCCAGTGTTTAGTGCTCACTGTTCGGAGGACTGGCAGTGTTTGCCTAGACTAGGCAAGACTTCATGCCTGATGAGTGGACCACCCCAGCATCCCAGTCTGAGACAGGGCAGTTTTTCAGAGGTTTCTCTCATACTCAACCTAAAGAATTTATCACTTCTCTTCTCTAGAGGAGCAAAGTTGTAACTTTAGGCCCTCTGGGGTACTTTTCAAACCTTTTCAAACCTGAGAAGATTCAGTTCCCTGCATGTTTTTTACTCCCATCCTTTTCTCTCTTAGAGGTTTTTCTACCATTTGTCTTTCTCTGAACGAGTTATGTTACCTTTTCCTTCCTTTTGAATATGCTCTTCCTTTTCCCTGAAAAGCCTCACTCCTCTCCATCCTCCAACTCTAAACCAGCAAACTGGTTCATTCTTCAAGTCACAGTCTTCCTTGATAAACACTTTCCTAATGCCCCCAAAGACATCTGGGTGCTTCTTCTCTCAGGTTTTTTTATTATAACCAACCCCCAAAGCATTTTCCAGGTTATTAATTATTGATTCTCAAAATGTAGTAGGATATAGTGCACGTACTCATAAATTATAAATTCTTCAAGGGCAGAGGTTGTGCCTTACTCATCTTTGTAATTCCAGAGCCTAATAAACAGTAAGCACTCAATAATCACTTCTTAAATAAGTTTTTTAAAAAGGCCTATCAGGAGCCACAACATAGTTAACATTTATGGAGTCCTGCTGAGACCTTCTTAAGGATCAGGCACTGTGCCAACAGCTTTGCATGCATTCTCTCTGAATCTTCTAAAAACCCTGCGGGATAGGTAGAGTTAATAACCCCTTTTTACGAATGGTAAAATGATGCTTAGCGAAACTAAGTATTTCAGGATTTGAACTCAAATTCTGATCTCCAAAGTTCATGCTCCTACCCACTTTATATTTCAAAGGGAAAGGATAAAACAAATTGATATGAGGATTGTTTCAAGAGAGCATATGTAAACATTTAAATTGGGTGTTATCTATGGTATCTTAGTAGAGGCTGCTTTGTAAGGCTAAGATAACCATATGCATGACATCTTACAAACAATGGCTTCTCTACTTTTGCTGCTTCTGTACCTCATGCCTTAGTACATGCTGTTCTCAGTCTACCAAGCCCTTACCATCTTACCCATCTGTAGAATTCCAATTCATATTTTAAAACTTTGCTAGGGCATCACTTTGGACTTGAGGTTTTTCTGCCAAAGGAGACATTCTCCTAAGGGGTTTCTGTTCCTCACAATTACTTTATTAATGTATATTTGTAGACGATATTATATTTACTTACATGTCTATCTTCCTTGTTTACGGTGAACTTTTTCAAAAGCAGCGTCCGTGTCTTACTCATCTTCAGACTCCTAGTGCTTGTGTAGCAAAAAGCCGTGCATGTATCAAGGTGTTTAGTAAAAATATTGGCTAATTGAATTTGTGTCTCCCAGTTGGGCCTTCTGTAGGTTTTGAGGTATTACCTGCCTCTAATCCTGGCCAAGCAGGATGTGAAAAATATCCAGACCTGCCATTGTCCATGTTCCTTCCTTTTCAGAACTTCCCCTTTCTCCACACAAAATGTATTCTATTCCTTTTGGTTGCAGGGCCCTTATTTCAATCCAGGTCTGTCTGACTCTCTGCAAAGCCTATGTTCTTAATGACTACAATATACCCAGGACATGTGTCTATTATGACTTGGGCTAGATTTGAAAGTACAAATAAAAACAAAGCAAACACCTCATAATCTTGAGGGTAGATAGACACTAAAAGTAGAGATAATTACCTTATAAGATCATAAAAGATAAATGTGTATGCCATCAACTTAGAGGGAGCAAATTAATTCTGCTTGAGAAGGGTTAGGATGATATGATAGGAAGTGACATCTGAATTCGGACTTGTAGTAAAACTATGTCCTTTTGGGTTGTGAGGGAGGGGAGCAGCAAGGCAAGAGGCATTGTACAGAAGACAGCACTTGTGTAAAGGCAAAGGGACTTGAAGAAGCACAACATAACCTTGGAGAGGAAGCAGTTGGGTGAGCTGCAAGAAAAGAAATAAGAGGAGAAGTAATGGGAGATGAGGCTGGAGGTCTAAGTTGAAGTAAAAGAGTGAAGATAAAGGGCTTATGAGCCAGACTGAAAATAAGATTTTATATAAGCCAAAATGAAAGGGTACCTCTTAAGGTTTTTAATCAGGGTCGTGACATAACTAGATTTATGTTTGGGAACTAACTTCAGTAAAAGATAGAATATGGATTAGTGTAGAGAAAGCTAGAGGCAAATTAATTAACCAAAGAGACTATGTAATACTATCATTGCCTAGCCAAGGAATGAGCTAAGGAAGCAGCAGTAGGCCTAACACAAAGATAGAACTGAAAAGACTTATGGATTAGAAAGGAGACAGATTCTATAGGATCTGGTGACTGCTTGACTATGGAGGAAAAGGAAGGGGTGGTAGAAGACTGTGACATTTCTAACTTGAGAAACTGGGGTGAACAGGGATGACAACATCCAAGACAGTAAATATAAGCAGAAGAGAGGTTTGTGGGAGATATTTATAAGTTTAATTATATAAATGTGGATTTTGAAGGACCTCTGGGACATACCGTTAACCACTCACTCTAGGACTTAATCCTATATTGTCAAATTAACATCATGTGTTTATGCAGACTTCTCAACTAATGATAAAACCTTGGAAGATCTTGTATTTTATTTCTTTCACAACATCACTGGTATACAGAAAGCCTTCATTAAAACAACCACAAACCCTTGGTGAACTGATTTGATCTGTATGGACTCTAATTGTATACGTAAATCAAGACAGTTTTATTATCCATTCTAGGATTGAGGAGTAAAAGTCTTCACAATTTCTAAATTGCTATGTACAAAGAATCCTAACATACTTAATAGCATGAAGGCAAGAAAGAAAGAAGAGAAATGACATCTTTCCTTTACATTTGCTGGTAGCTAGAGGACATTTTCCCCTATAACTCTTAATCTGCCTTTTATCCTGGAATAATTTAGTCTCCAGGATACTTGAGAAAGTGACCTAATCCAAGTTCAGTGTTTTATTCACCATTCCCAAGCACTATGGTATCAGATATTGCCTGTGCCAAATAATCTATGACCTTAGGAAGTTACACAAGTGGACCCTTACTTTAAATCTGTAAAAGAGGATAACGAAGCCTATCTTACAAATAAGGATTAAATGTTATATATAAAAATGTCTATACCATGTCTGGTACATAATAAGCAAGTAAGTTAGTATCTTTCCTTCAAGTATCTTCATTAGTGAGAAGAATCTACATTAGCTCTTTTAAAAATTTTTTTTTTAATATAAAGACTTTGGATATACAGTTGACCCTTGAACAACATGGTTTGAACTGCACAGATCCACTTACATGTGGACTTTTTCCATAGTAAATACTACAGTACCACATGATCCACTGTTGGTTGAATCTGCAGATGCGGAACCGGGGATACAGAGGAACCACAGATATGGAGGGCTGATTATAAGTTACAGGCGGACTTTTGACTGCAGGGAGGGTCAGTGCCCCTAACAACCACGTTGTTCGAGGGTCAACCGTATTTTAAAGTCATCTTCCAAGTTAGTAAAGCATAGTGGTTAAGAAATCAAGTACTGATATTAAACCTAGTTTAAAATTTACTAGTCATGTGACCTTGGTTCAGTTAGTTCACCTCAATACGTTTTCTCATCAATAAAACGGGAATAAAAATTGTACTTACTTTGAAGGTGACTGTGTGGAATAAATGACATAATGCAAATAAAATACATACTTATTATGTACCAGTTAGCATGCTAATCAAAAAGTTAGCTATTACAACCATTATAATACATGTGTCAAATATGAAAATATAATGTAATTCTTACTGCAGAGATAAACTATACTATTTGTATATATTATATTTTGTATACCATTTGTGTGTGTGAACATACGTGTGTGCGCCCTTGAGGGACAGATGAGGAGGAAGTCAAAGGGAACAAGAAACTGAATTCAGTACACTGAAAAATATACCATAAAAAGAAGTACATTCTTGTATGATAAATATTTAGTCAGAAAAAAGATGCAGTGACGATCACAAACTAAATTTTAAATCTTTGTGGAATAACTATCTAAACTGTTGTTTTTATGTAAATTTGGATGATCATAGGAGACATGAAAAAATCTATAGGGTATTTTCATATATTTTCCAGAAACCTTAGAATAACAGATTTTTACATAATACTTACTGAACTAACTTTAATTTCCTTTTAAGAAAGCAATATACAGATGAACATTAATAGGACTTTTTATTTTACCAATGAATAATATAACAATAGTACAAGTATTATTCCCACACAGAAATGCTATTTCTCACTTATCCACTGATTATCTTATAATTACTTTTTTCCTCGTAGCAATAAAAAAGCCTTCAGTGAGTAATTTACATCATTTTACTTGATCTTCCCTGACTCTCAACAACATGTTTAATGAGAAAGTTGACTAAAATATATGGTATAATTGCTGACTAGGGAATTTTTTCTTGTGTTTAAAGAAATGTCCTAAGAATACTGGACTCAAAACCTATCTCTCAGCGTCATAGTACAAAAGTGTTTATGCATTAATACTAAATAGTTCAGCTACATGGGCGTACTAGCTCATTAATCCAGATGCAATAACTTAAAATAACAGCATGTCCCTATTAGTCTAAAGTTCAACCCTGAATTTATCTATGAAGGAAACCAGCAAAAATAAATTAAGACCTTAATAACATCTGGACAGAAATGTTTGGTCAAATTTTACATACTATTTTCAAGCAGTCTTTAAACTGTTTTAGCAGCATAATTTATATACCACCACTTAATATGTGCATTACAAATAAGGCTGATTCATTCAGATGTAGAGATTACTCCTTGAGACAGTTCATAACACTATGTATATTTATTTGAATTACATTTATTTATATATTTTAAAATAATTCTCTACGTCTCATTTTTCCAAAATTCACACTGGGTTCAACCTCAATTATTCTGAGGTAGCAGTATTTTGAAGTAGCTACCATTGGAAATCCCAGTATGATGTCTATTAACCTCTTGAGTAACTGTAGATACATTTTTAGAGCAAATAAATATATTTTACAAAGACTAGAAATAAGTTAAATTTATCTAAATTTGTACATCATATGTACCCACAGACCTAGGATCTAAAATGTTTCTTTCATAACATTTCTTTTAATTAAAATGATCAACCCAGCACAAATAACTTCATCTCTTTATAATCCTGGTGCTCATTAACATTAAAGGCATCTAGTTGATATTTTGTAGGTAGGTAAGAAATTAGTAGGTAACATATGGTAAGTCAAGTATCAGTATCACTTAAAATCTTGTTTCTAGGCCAAGGCCAGAACTGGTAATAATACATAAAGCTCTAGAGCAGTGACTCTGAAACTTCAGTAGTGAACAGAAGACTCATGTGGAAATGCTTTTTAAAATGCAAATTTCAGAACCCAGGTCACTGGAAATTCTATTACAGTAGCTTTGGGGTATAGCCCAGTAGTCTGTGTTTTAAACAGGCAACTCAGGTGATTCTCTTCAGAAGGTCACAAACCCCCTGATACATAAAGAAAGTAATATAGAATTTTTCACAGACACCCTCACTCAAGAGAATAATGCTTTTATCAGACTCTCAAAGGGAGCCAAGACCCAAAAGAGGGTAAAAGCCATGTTGCCTTCAGAAGCCCTAAAGTCCCAGTAAAAAAATCCCTTTTCAGCAACTGGATTCCCATAACTTGTAAGACTTCTTTTAGCATTACTAGTCTGGTCTCCTTTGCCGTTTTCAGCTGTAGAAGCAGGCACCTTGCAATTTTTTTTTTTTTTAAATAAAATTACCAAATGCTAGTATGGAAAATTTATCAACATCACTGTTTTCTTTCCAAGAGATTATGAGATCTGCAACTCTACTTGTTACTGCTTTTTTTCACTCCTTTTTCTTTTCCCGAATTTGTTGAAATAAGTTTTATTTTACTATTAATTTAATGTTGATTTTAGAGGAACTGTACAGCTTTAAAAAAAATAATGTAATAGATCTTGATAATGTAAAATTTTTAAAATTGTCCTTTTTATTTTAAGGCTAATCTAAATATCTTTAGGTATCCAAGGGCATAATTTAAAATAAAAAAAAACAAATAAAAAAAAACAAATAAAAAGGGCCTTTGGCCTTTTACTTGAAGGTCTCTATAGCTTACTCACAGCTGTGAGAAACATTTTATCTGTAAGTTATAAACCTCTTTCTTCTTCATAGAGGCATATGCTTCTCATCAGTCATAAAAAGGAAGATGCAACTTTAAACTGTTATATAGGCACTAAAAATAAATGGTAGGAAAAGGAAGGGTAGAGATGTACAATCACTGAACTCTTAGTGCAGCAGCACTTTTTTCATGAGGATGCTTAATTATTCTAATGACTATTATGTAGAAAAGAAAAGGAAGAAAAAAGCATGTTTTTTCTGAACCCTAGTATCATCCACTTAATAGCTCTTATTATAATAGCATTTGCTATTTATATCCACATAGTCTTATAAAACAGAAATTCTATTAAAACAAGAATACTATATGCTAATCACTTATTTGCAACTAAACTGCTCACCTGAGGTTTAGTAGCTAAATAGTACTTTTGTACATATCTTATTTATCCGTTCCCAGTGAAAGGTAAGCAGCAAACCAGGAAGGGAGCAGTCCCCCTTAGGTTGCAGAGCTTTTCTATCCCTGTCACTCCCAGAGTAAAATACTGGCTCAAGATACATTTAACTTGCTAAAAAACTACATTATGCTGTGAGAAGATTTCAATACGTATGTTTCCACGTTAAGTTCTTCATCTCTAACTATTTAAGGAGAAAGTCCATTCCCCTTAAGAAATGTCAAGTTGGGACGTCCCTGGTGGCGCAGTGGTTAAGAATCCGCCTGCCAATGCAGGGGACACGGGTTCGAGCCCTGGTCCGGGAAGATCCCACATGCCGTGGAGCAACTAAGCCCGTGCACCACAACTATTAAGCCTATTCTCTAAAGCCCGTGAGCCACAACTACTGAGCCCACGTGCCGCAACTACTGAACCCGCGCGCCTAGAGCCCTTGCTCCACAACAAGAGAAGCCCCCGCAATGAGAAGCCCGCGCACTGCAACGAAGAGCCCGCTTGCCGCAACTAGAGAAAAGCCCGCGCGCAGCAATGAAGACCCAATGCAGCCAATAAATAAAATAAATAAATTTATAAAAAAAAAAAAAAGAAATGTCAAGTTACAAGCCACTAGGTATTAAAAGTTGTTTATGCTTTTGGAGAGAGGGAGGGTAGAGAGAAAGCAGAAGAAAGGCAGTGGAGACACAGTAGAATCTTCTGCCGCAGTAATCAATTTCCACAACAAAATGTGTAACCTTACTCGCTTTAGAATAACTGGGTGGCATTATGTATGACATGCATGAGTGTGCACGCATGTGCTGGGACAAGGGGGAACGCTGTTAATACCTGGTTCTCATCCTTCTCCCTAAGAAAGACCTTTATGATGGCAAGGTGGTGGCTCTTCTGAAGGTCCATTTCAAGGTACTTCAAGGCATGAACGGCTATATAATCGATTATTTTTAAACATTACTTTCCTGAAACTTCAAAACTCACTTCAATTTCACCTGACTAGTCAGAAGGTCCCTATCCAAATTCTTCCCTGGGTTGAGCCAGGATGAGTGTTCTCAGTTATATTGCTCTAGTCTCAGAGAGCTCTAGTCTCAACTAGAGTTGAGGATCCAGAAGCCATCCTCACAGGAATTCATCACTCTAGTGTCACACCCAAAACAAGTTATTGAGTCCAGATTCTGCAGTGTCATCAGTGCTCCAGCACCCTGTGAACCTGATGTTTAAGGATCTCTCAAGAGCAAGGCATGAGAATTTGAAGACAGCAGATCTTAGCTCTAGAACAATAATTCTTAATACTGGCGGCACTTTAGCATCATCTGAGGAACTTTTAAAAATAACAATACTAGGGTCAGGGTCCCCACCTTCAGAGATTCTTATTTAAATGTTAGAGGTTGGCCTTGGTTGATTTCAATGTGCATTCACTAGAACTATCTTAGACCAAGAAGAAAGAGTATATGAAAGTATTGCTTTAATATGCCAACTTGTTAAGGATGGGGTAAACAATTAATAAACTAATGTATGTATATACGACAAAGATTACATTGTATGTGTTATCAAAACTGACATTAGGGTTTGTACAAATAAAATAGAAAAAACAACTGTATTTTTTTAAAAACCTATTATTATTATTGTTGTTTACAGCAATTATCTATCATATTTTCCTAATTATAATGAATTTCAACAATGATTATGAATACCATTAAATATACATCAAATTAACTGTGTTAGTTTTATTTAATTAGATGACAGACTTGCAGAAACAGAGAATCATTAAGCTAGATATTTAACTCTGTACATATACTATATGCTCAGATTTGATGGACATGAACTTTCCTATCAGTAGGGTGCTCTGATTAAATATCAAACTAGACAATAGCCCAGTATTACAGACCGTTGAATTCCCTTGTACTAAAAGAGTAGCAACAGAATGTGCTCAAACTAAGTATCAAATATTTTGAAACATAACTGACAGGCCAGTACTCTAGCTCAACTGATACTCACATAATAATGTCTTTTTTACATATAAAACTCCTTACTCCATATACTATTTTCATATAGACTCTACAAACTAATTTCAAAGATAATAAAATTACACAATATACAATAGTAACTTACTTGATAAAATGAATATATTCAGAAGTTAGACGCAAATGGAGTTTCTACATGCAGAACACTTTTTCATTAGTTTATGATTAAAATTTCAGAAATGCTTTATCCTCATTTCTGATTACTATTCAAGCAGCAGTGGCTTCTGACATTTCAGCACTGAGTTTCCTTGTGTTTCTCTTAGCCAAGGGTAGGAAATGATTTTTTAAACACTTCAGTACATTAGAAGAGCTTTCTATTTAAAGGAATTCTTTAGTGAAACCTTTTCACCGTTTACTTTACAGCCTTTGTATATTCAATTTTTCATGTAACAAATTTCTTAAAATCTGGCACAACATAAGTGAAAATAGTATGTGTCCCTAAGAGACAAAACCACAGATATATACCAGAAAAATAGTAAAGTTTAAAACATACAGAAGACATTATACCCTAACTATAAATAATGTATAAATATGTAGTGAGATACTCAAAGAAAAAAAAATTTTCTTATAAAGTATGTCCATATCATCATATTATATCTGGAAGAATGATACAGTATTATTATTTCTGAGATGACAGATCTAAGGTTGTAAAGCAGAATATGCATTTTTAACTCCCAGTTATTATTTTTGTCTGTAGTCTGTTGCACCATCTTTCTCCTTTGCCATATGCATTGTAGATGGGATGTTTCCTGTTGTTACTATGTCTAGCTTTGCAGACTCAACTTTCAAACAGCTTATTTACCTCTCAAACTGTGATCCTATAATTGTGCTTTGCTGTCCCTAAGTCAAAGTAAGTTACTAGGATGTGTACCTAGTTTTCCTATTTAATATCCTTTAAAAAAAAAACACAAAAAACAAAATGCAAACTATTTGTTAACTTAAAGGAATTAAACAGTAACACTGAAAGTGAAATATAAAAATTATAATGGAAACGAAGATGAAATCATATAACTTTCTTACAAATCCTTATATCTATTAGTTTAGTCAAAACATTGTATGTGATTGGAATACTCTTTAATAATTTATTACAAAGTATTTTCTTATCAGACATAACCAGAATTAGTCTATAGTAACAGGATTTCAAACCAGTGTTAGATCAAAACCATCCCAGAAAAACTTGTGCCTTTAATCTTCCACCATCCCCTGCTTTTCTCTTTTCTTTTCAGCAACAAGTACGCTGTAGCTAAGTAAATTCAAGATAATTAAAGGAAACAACTTTCTTCACTGAGAAAAAGAAACATACACCCCTGAAAAGTTCTAACAGACAAGAGCTTCAGGAACCATGGCACCAACATAGGTGTCTTCCAGGGGCACAGAGCTCCCTTCTAAATATTTTGTACAAATATGGACTTAGCAAAAATGAAAGATCATTCAGTAAATGTTAAAGCAGAACAAAAAGAAATTTTTAAAAATTCAAATAAAATAAAAACAAACATGTAGAAATAAGTTTAAAAAGTACAATTCCTCACAGTATATTAACTACATCCAAGTCGAAGTGGCTGGTCCAAATTTCTAGGCACTTTGTCTTATTTTCTCCTCTTTCCACTTCCTGCTTTAATCCAGGTGGCAAATATAAGTATACTAGGAGGCAGGGGACCTTGGTCTTAAATATACCACTTGCTATATGACCTTGGATAAATCATTTACCTTTTCTGGGTCTCTATTTCTTCATCAATAAAATTAAGAGGTTGAAAATTACATGTATTTATTATTATTACCTAGAAAGGTCTGTCTTACAACTCAACTTATATCTCCATTCTCTAACTACCTGAAAGAACTGTTCTTTGTATAGCTGATCACTCTTAAGCTCCATGATCCCTACCTGTCTTATTTATTGCTGAATATCTGGCTCATAGCAAGTAGTTGAACATGTGTAGAACAAATTGAATGAATATTTATGCTTCTCTATACCACTACGAAAAACCTGAGATTGCTTCTTGTGTCCTAGGACTGACTCTCTTTACCTAACTGCATCTGTAATATGAACACATAGACAATAATGTACATCTTTTCTCTCTTTGAAAAAAATTCCTGCTTATGAAAATATTACTATTTTCTTGAGCCAGGATTTGATGTCCCTTAGCAGCTGATGGTAGTCTTAATAATATTCTAAAATGTCCACAACATTCTCATTTAAAAAGAATAATCCTTTTCATAAGCCATAACTTGAAAAAAGATTATTTAAAACATAACGATATTTTTTCTAGAAACTTAAGGTGGTTTAATCACATCAGGACTTACAAAATAATTTAAATTTTCAAACTGGGTTATTAGGTGATTAGGATCCCCCTGAGTCTATGCCCCTAATAATTGGCAGAATGAATATATGAAAACACCAGAGAGAGAGAGAGAGAGAGAGAGAGAGGGAGAGAGAGAGAGAGGGGGAGAGAGAGAGAGATAGGGAGAGAGCAAACATTCTGCAAAACTTGTTTAAAATTTAAACATTACTCCATGTGGAAAATAGTATGGACACTGTGTCTTTGAGTCAATACCTTGCTATTTTAAACACATAGTTATCTTTATTTAGTTTTCTATAATAAAAGTTGCATTTACGTGGAAGTCCCCATAAAGGTTTGCAAATTATTAGACTAAAACACTAAATTTTAAGTTTTGTTAGTTTTAAAGAGAAAATTCATAATAAATTATTTTACATAAAATATCTCCTAAGCAACTATTAGACAGTCTTCTATTACTTATTTGTCTAAGCAACCATTTACAATTCTCTCTTAAAGAGATGGTTTTGAGTTTTCTGGTCATCACCATTTATTATTTTCTGGATCCCAACCAAACTGTTCATCACTTTCTTAAATTGATGAATTATAGACACTATGCAATATTCTAAATGAGAAAAAACAAACATCTATTTAAAATGTCTTTCTAATATCTTTCTAAAAAACAGAAACTGTTCTTATAATCCTAATGCTTTTCAAAAGTTCATTGTACAATAATTTATTCTTTGAAACTTGGAATCACTTTTCACAGAAACTAAATAAGAATTATGGTTAAGTGTTCTGGGTGGCTCAGAAAAGCACATTGAAGCAATAGTACTACAGTACTTCCTGATACTATGAGAAATAGGAGAGAAGTTTTCCACCTAGCTCATCAAACAGGGGTGGGGAGGGTGGGGGGATGGGGGTGGAGGGGAAGCCAGTTGATAACTAAAAAAAGATACTCTACTGTTATATGTCCTGAGGGATACATAGGCCACCACTTAGCTTTAATTAGTCGAATCCCAGTTAACACAAATTTTTTTTTTCATACCATCTTTCCATTGAATCAACCTTAAGAGGACACATCCAAAGAAGACACAAGCCAATGAAAAGTTTTGAAGAAAATAATATACCTTTAACATTTAGTTTGCCAACTAATAAGTGTGTTGTTTGAATAGAGTAGAGATGTGTGGCTCAACATACTGGCACATGGAATATTCTGAATTCTAATTTTAGTCTTTCTACTGACTTTAAATACTGCCATGCTTTAAAAGGTCCTAAACTTTCTTTATGTCTCAGTTTCTTTATGGGAAATGGTAGGGAATTTTTTCCCTCTATCTCTCAATGATAAGATTAAGACGTAAAAAATAATATAAAGAATTTGCCAAATAAAAATGCTACATAAAAGTCTGATACACTTTTCAAGGAACTGTAAATTAAACTGAATTTGTTTTATTCTGCCAAATGAAAAATTACCAAATTAGACTCTTACCAAAACATATTAGTCACCATTAAAAAGAATGAAATAATGCCATTTGCAGCAACATGGATGGACCTAGAGACTGTCATACTAAGTCAGTCAGACAGAGGAAGAGAAATATTGCATGATATTGCTTGAATGAGATACAAATGAACTTATTTACAAAACAGAAACAGACTCACAGACTTGAAGAACAAACTTAAGGTTACGGGGTGGGGGGGAAGGGGAGGGGGGAGGGATATGGAGTGTGGGATTGACATGTACACACTACTATATTTAAAATGGATAACCAACAAGGACCTACAGAATAGCATAGGGAACTTTGCTCAATATTATGTAACAACCTAATTGGGAAAAGAATTTGAAAAATAATAGATATATGTATATATATAACTGAATAACTTTGTTGTACACCTGAAACTAACACAACATTGTTAATCAACTATAATCCAATATAAAATAAAACATTTAAAAAAATATTAGTCACAATTTTTTCTATATTACAATATACAAATAATACATATAATCACTATTAACAGTTAATACTTTTATGGCACTCAGTAAATTCGAGGCATTTTTAAAGGTGAGATATATATATATATATATTTTTTTTCAAATCTCTACTCTATCACTTAACTATGTGCCATTCTGTGCCTCAATTTCCTCATCAGTAAAACACGTGTAATAATTGTGCTCACCTCAGGGTGGTCGAGTCCAGGCTCTTAACCTTTTTGCAATATTGCCTGTTTAATGTGGGGTAATTAAGATCAAAAAAAAGGAAATAATTTAATACTACTTCACTTACTAAGAATTACCAAAAGCACAGCTGTAAGCTATCAGTAGAGTACCTACATTAATGAAGTGTGACCATTTATTCAAATTTCTCTAATATCTAAGTTCAACAACATTTATAGGTGCCCATTTTATTAGCAAAGTACAGAAGAGCAAAAAGATGGAGTAAATCAAGCCCTCATCTGCAGAATTTCAGGGAAGTCTTAAAGTAGTTTTAGGAGTAACAGATTATTTTATTTTTTTAAAAAGGTAAACAATTTAAAAATTTAATGAATATATAATTTCACAAAGATTCTAAAACATGATTACTAATAGAAGAAGCAGAGAAGGCAAAGGAAAGGAAGCCAAGTTTTGGTAAATGTCCACAACATGCTAGGAATTCATATGCACTCAGTACTCTATCATTTAATAGTCACACTCTGTGAGAAATGTATCACAATACTAATTTCACAGATAAAGTTCAGAACCGTAACAGCTCACCAAAGGTTGAATACTACAGTAGTCAGTATATGCAGCCTGTGTTCAAACCTAGGCATGTCTCTGAAGCTATAAAGGTTGTTCCCTATTTATAAAAAAAGTATAATGGTTACCACTGATCATCTGTGAATATAGTGATTAGAAGAGTATAGAAACATACTATTAAGTTCAACATTTAATTTTAAGGATAAATTTCATAACTTTTCTTTCCCAAAGTTGTAGGATTTTAACAACAGAAAATGGTATTTGTCTCACTTTTACATTCTTTTTTTTTTTAATAAATTTATTTAATTAATTAATTTATTTATTTTTGGCTGTGTTGGGTCTGTTGATGCGCATGGGCTTTCTTTAGTTGTGGCGAGCGGGGGCTACTCTTGATTGCAGTGTGTGGGCTTCTCATTGTGGTGACTTCTCTTGTTGTGGAGCACGGGCTCTAGGCGCGCAGGCTTCATTAGTTGTGCCACGCAGGCTCAGTAGTTGTGGCTCGCGGGCCCTAGAGCACAGCCTCAGTAGTTGTGGCACACGGGCATAGTTGCTCCGCGGCACGTGGGATCTTCCTGGACCAGGGCTCGAACCCGTGTCCCCTGCATTGGCAGGCAGATTCTTAACCACTGCGCCACCAGGGAAGCCCCTCACTTTTACATTCTTAACAGAAGTTCTTGCACAGGTGCATACAAGCTGTGAGGAAATACTTCCTTAAGTGTGTTCCTCGGAATGTTTTTTCTGGTTGCTAAGATTAAATAAGATAATGTATGTAAAATGCTTAGCACAGTGAGTGGCACAAAGTAAGCACTCAATAAATGTGAGTGATTACTACTGCAGTAAAACAATCCTATTCAGCATTCTTCAATCATGTTTTCTAAACTTTGATGAAGAAATCTTCCTGGAGGTAGAGGGATCATGCCTATTAACTTATCACAGAACTAGGGATCTCTGGAATATACTTTGACAGACAGACAAGTAGAAAGCTGTAAAACAGAGGGAACACATCAATCACGGAATAATTCTCAAGTGATTCTTCAATTCTGTTTAGAAGGTACGATGACCTCTTAGAGTTATTAGTTACATTTAGTGAACTGTCTTTTCAAACACTAATGAGCTTCCCAAGTACTTATGGTCTATGAATCATCAGTAGTTTACTAGACACTGCAGTAAAATAAAGCAATGCTAGTGATACTGTCTCATTTAGAATGTTTTATAAATAAGTAAAAAAGCAAATACATAAGTAAATAAATAAACACTAAACTCAATTCTGTAGTTCTTAATTTTAGATGTTAATCTTTTAAAAGTCATACCTGAGAATGCCACAAAGTTCAAGATCACCTGATGAAGGATGATGCATTGGCAGAATTCATCAACCAAGAGTAATGTGATGCACCCTGTCTATTCAGCAAATGCTTGCATATATTTTGCCTTTTTCTTATAATTTAACACATTTTTTGATATTTTGGTCTTAATAAAATTCAAGTAACTTATCCATCTTTTTATAATGTTCTTAATACTTGGGGCATTTCTTGAAGTTTTAGTTATTAATTAGATTGTTTATTAATACAGACAGAAACTGATGTTCAAAGAGGCTTAAAATGTACAAGAAATGAAAATATCTTATTGACAATGTTCTAAGTTAAATGGAAAATAAGAATCAAAAGTTAAATTTCTTTAGCTTTGTCTTAAAAGTACTACTCCAAGGGAGATACATCAATATTTTCAAGGCTAACATAAAGGCCTGAGATAGTTAACGTAACTTAGTAATTTATAATTACTTCTGACTGTATGAATTACTCTAAAAAAAACCAAAATAAAGTTGGCATTGTATTGTTACCATTTAGCAATTCTACTTTTCTTAAAAGAAGTTAAAAAAATTTTGTGTTCCAATAACGTTGACACAAATATGTCAAGGTTGGAACAATTTGTGAATGTGATGTCTTCTACTTTCTCTGTCTTGGTACGCTCCAGACATGACACTGTTTCATATCCAGGTGCCAGCTGAGGGTCCTCTCAAGTTGTCCAACTGAATGTGACAATCATTTGCTACGATCTCTTACAGCAGCCTGGTATACTTGCAGACATATTCTTTTTCTTCATTATTCAAACTTAGTCAATCACACCCAGGACATTCTCTTGAGCACATACAGACATCAATTTAATCCCCTTTTTTGCTTTTCTTTTCTAACTTCCACCTAGGTATGTTTAGGGCACAACGTTATATTCACTACTTTCCATTGTTATCTGTGTTAAAGGGGTTTTAGGAGACCTGACCACTACAACAATGATTCTACGGGAAAAAGCGTTATGAGTTTTAAACTGAAATAAAAATGAACTCCTTAACAACCCTTTTATAAGTACAGTTGACTCTTGAACAACAGGGGTTTGAACCACGTGGGTCCACTTATACACAGATTTTCTTCAATAGTAAATACTACAGTACTACACGATCTGCGATTGGTTGAATCCTCCCATACGGAGGAACCGCGGATAATAAGACCAACTATAAATTATACTCAGGTTTTTGACTGCTTGAAGGGTTGCCATCCCTAACCCCCAAGCTGTTCAAGGGTCAACTGTGGTAGTAAGCTTTTGTGTTGAGTGTAAAGAATATTAGTCTAAGTTTAAATAGTAACCCTAAGGATAAGAAAATCTTGGCCTACAACATCCTGCAATTTGGCTCCTACATAACTCCTTAGCATCACTTCTTACCATGCACTCTCTAGTTCTTAGCTTCTGTCACTCTGACCTTCATTTAATATTAGGTACTATGCTCCCCACTCCCCCATCAGGACCTTTGTACATACTGTTCCTTCCTTCCACAAAACTTTTTTCTCTCTCTTGATCAAGTTAACTCAAATTCATCAAAATTTCAGCTAACTAAACACTTTCTCAAAACAAAAGCTTCCCTTGGTCCCACTAATTGATTAATTATCCTTCTAAAAGGCCTCATATTAAATACCATGTACCTCTCTACAGCAAACGAAACAGTTTCAACTTGCATTTATTTATGTGATTATTTGATTACTATCCTTCCCTATTTCTAGGACTTCAGTTTAGAAGAGCAAGATCCATGTCTATTTTTCCTCACGATTCCAGTGAGCACATTACAGGTGTCAACCTACGTTTGTTGAAGGAAGACATCGACTAACTACTGATTAAAAAAAAAAAAAGATAAACACCAAGTCAATGACCCCTACATAGTTTTAAAAGAAAAAATTTCATGACTTTTTGGATGAAACAAAATACAGAGTCATATTTTATAGAACTTGTTAAACTTCCCATTTTTCAGAAAAAAAAAGTTCAGTATATAGTGGTAGGGGGTAGGTGGGATGGTAAGTTACATGATGGGGCCAGCTGGAAATAAATTAAATGCAAATAAACCTTATAAAGTAAATGGAGAAAAAGTAAGCTGTAACTTTTTGTTATTTTTAGAATTTATTTATATATAAGATTTATAGTTTCAATTGTGTACTATTTACTACTGATCCTAGGGACCAACCTGAGTATGAATGTTAATTATGAAGGGAAAAAGAACCTCAGTATCCTTGGATAAAATTTTCCTATTTTAACTATAGTGTTTCATTTCCAACGCATTTTCACAATACACTTGCTTCAGACTCTGACGGATTTTCCAGTCATAATTGCAAAGAACTATTCACTGTCTTATTTTTTACGCAAGTTATTTTGTCCCCTATTCCTTTTCTGACCTGCATTCTGGGAAATAAAATTTTAAAAACATAAATGCAAAGTATATTGTTTCTAATCACTTTCCTAATTTATCGGGTTTTTCTGAATTTTAATCCTAGCTTTCAAACTAGTAAAAATAAGTGTCCCCATCCCCTTATCCCATTGGAAGCTTTGTCTTTACTTGAATTACTCTCTTCTGTGCCAACCTAGCATCTCTCCTCTACCTAAACTCTGATTAACTCATGTCCTCCCAGGAAGGCCACTGTGATTAACTCTACAGAATTCTAATTGCTTCTTTACTCTGCATGTTTACATACTGAGTTTGATGTTATTTTACAAAGGCTCCTGAAGTGTTTTTCAAGTACAAGTTTCACTTAAAATAAAAAGGACTTAATCTTAAAACCTCCTGTTTTATTTTTGTCTTTATTCAAACCAGTATCTAAATATGGAAAACATCATAAAAATGTTAAGTGACTATGCCATCTGTATTCTGAATGAGCGTACAATAATTTGGATCACTGATTAAAATAACAAAAGTCCCTCTTAGGCCCATACATTGTATCATATCTCAGACTGAAACTGATTTACTGTCTACCACTTTAAGACTGACAGTCTTCACCACTGGTTCTCCAGTCTATATTTTCCCAAGATAGTGAGAAATGCATTTTGCAATAAGAAGCAAAATATTTAAAAATCAGGATAGGTTACATCCATTGTTCCTGCCTCAACTGACTAGGCTTTTCACCCTGTTAGATAAGATTAGATCAGTCTAACAGACTTTATTCTGTATCAAGCTATGATGATTGTTGGCCAATACTCAATTCTCTTCAAGGTAGTCAAAAGATATATTCATGTGACAATTAGAGGCTAGGACTGCAATTTTCCTGGGTCATTCTTTTTCTGAATCCTTTAATACATAAGTATATTTTTCCATTATAAAATTACTACATGGATATGAGCTTATTCTTAAAAAAAAAAAAAATCCCAGTAATACTAAAGTATGCAAAACAGTGAGAGTTCTTCAACCTTCCAGCATCCCACATACGTACTTTCTATAAACTAAGGATACAATTTGGTACGTATTTTCCAGACCATTTCTTAATGTATTTACAAAAATATGAGGCATATATTTTATACAATTTTTAATTTTATGAATATATATGCAGATACACAAAATTATACATGTATGTAAATATATATTCTTATATGTTGTATGTATATTAACCTGTATTTTTTTTTCACAAAAATGGAATCATACTGTGCACAACATTTTGTGACTTGGTTTCAACTTAGCTTATCTTACAGATCCTTCCAGGTTTTTAGCTTACAAGTCAAATTTTGCATGGTTGTTGTTAGCACTTATCTTTAGATACCACAGGTAGTCTTTCCTAACTTTCTACCCTATAATAATCCCAAAATAAAAGGATCATTACTTTCAGTGCCAAGGAAAATGAGAAATACAGCTTTTTCCACTGTAATGTTTCTTAATTAAAAGCATTTTCGCAAGTTTTCATTCAATTTAATATAATTTTTCATTGTTCCTTAAATGTTTAAATCTCCTTTAAATTTATATTTTAATGAAAAATATATGTATATACATAAAGAATATATACATTTAATAAATCAAGGTCTAAAATTAATAAAAACTAAAATTTAGTTTTATAAAAAGCAAAAGCAATATAATATAGGAAATTTGCCTACTAATTAGAAAAATTAGACACATACACAATTCATTTTCTGACTCACTGAGGTAAACTGTACAAAAAACAGAGAAGCTGCTGAAAAAATGTTTTCAGAGAATTCTTAACAGCTTAAAAAACTTTAAAAACAGTTTATCAATGTACTTAAACATAGAAACCACAAACAGTATGAGCAGCAGACCAGAAAGGCAACATAAGATTAAATTAAAATATGTATTATGTGGATCTAGTCCCCTCTCATACATATAAAAATACTGTAGTAATGTGACTGCTGCTTTTGTTTTCTAATAGACAAAATATTGCTATATTCTTCAAACTAGAAACAGGAGTCAAATCAATTGGATAGCAAACTAACACTTAACTAAGAATTTACTAATGTTAAAAAAGCTAAACTGGATCATTTTAATAAGATATGCAATAATATAAGCTGCTAGGTTTTATTATCAAAAACGACTGTTGAAGGAAATGCTATACTAATTCTAGAAAAAAAAAAAAGCTTCATTTTTAGACTTCTATGAAATAATTAAATGTTAATACTTCCTAAATTAAAAAAAGGAATTCATAAGGAGTGGCATGATTTCGGAAAGCCTATGGCTACACAAAATCATTGCCATTATTACTGGTGGTATTTGCATCTGGTAAGAGCTTTCTGATATATAGTGAACAGAACACTGTAGCTTTAATTGAAGTTTGAATGTTATAAACAGTTAGATGTCTGGCTCTGGCCTGCATTCTAATACCATCAGCAGAACAGAGATGGGAAGCATAAACAAACCTTTTAACTAGATTACAGTCTCTAAAATGGCCAAGAAATCCTTCAGCACAAACTCCTGTGTGACAAATGTGGAAGAAGGAAAATGATTTTAGAATAATGCTAAAAAAACAGCCTCTAAATTTCTGTCATTACTGGAACATGTAATTGATTTCCTAAAGATTCTGATGTCGCTTAACATTCAATAATGGTAAACTTTATATTTACTTTCCAAATAAATAAAAATCCTTTTTACTTTACATAGCAGCTATTTTTTAGATCAGTATATCCCAAGTAAAGAAGCTATTTGAAAATCAATACTTTCTTTTGTTGAATGTGGAATACTTCCCTCCCCCAACACCAGTGAGCCTAGATTATTATTTTTAGATACTAGTAATATTAAGAATGTATGGATTAAGTTAATTCGTGGTAAACAGATTAGTAGACACTTCTGAACTGGGTGTATAGAAAACAATAGCTTTGAATACATGGAAAAATTACAGAATTTAATTACAACTTCTCTAAGAAAAGGTTATATAGGTCAAGTGAAATAAGGACTCAAACCAGAATTACTCACAACCAACTTTGAATGAAGTATATGCTTTTCACCAGGTATGATATCATTAGTGATTTTCTTTTCTGTTATGTCTAGCTACATTAGAAGATATACCTTAATATATGTTAAGCCTGGCTTGCACCTTGTCTCTCTGAAGAGTTATACTGAGTCATTCCAACTTCTAAAATCTTACATGATATAGAAATACCTCAAACAGAGATGCTTAAGAGTTAGAATCTCTACTTTTAACTGAATTACCTTTAGGTTATCTAAGGAGATTATTTAGGATCACAGACTTATTCAATCCCACCAATTATTCAGACTGGTTTAAAAGCAAGAAATCACATGTTATAAACATTCCTTTCTGAAGAATAATAGATGACATAGAACAGTTCTTTAGCATTTAAAAATATTTCCAAACTCTACAGGTCCTAATGCTTTGGCATAACGTTTATAGGATAAAAGAGTCAATGTAAGCATACAGGATGAATTGCATTACTTAGGATGGATATGGAAGTTACTTGATTAATAAAATAGAATTTTAAAAAATTACCCTTTTCTCGTAAAAGCAAAGGATGTAAAAATCAACTCTGATTAGCTGGGTCAAAAAGTATCTTAATTCAGTAGCTGCTTTAAAGAACAACTATATAATAATTTAGGCATCTAGAGAATCCAGTAAGTTGTCCATTCTTATACTAAAAAAAATTTGACTTTAAGCAATACTAAAAAGAGTACATTAAACTTAATCATATATACATGATGTAGTAATTATGAAAATATTATAAGATAGAAGGTCCAGAAAATATGTATATATATATATATACACCAAAACATTAGGCAATATAAACTCCCCTTTATTTACAGGTTTTCCATTATCAACAGAGTTATATAAAAATTTTTATAGTAAATATTCACTGGGTCACAAATTGTTGGAACCTCCAAACTTCATGAAACAAGATACTAAATTTAACTCCATGCAAGACAAAGGAAGTTCAATATGTAGAAGGCCTAAATGTCATTTTTGCCATACAAAGAGAAGACTGACTTTATGTATATTTTATTTCAAGTTGCACACTGGTCTGCATCTATGTTCCTGATAAAGGATTGGATTTTTTGGTTTGTTTTTCTGTCCTTGTAAATTTTTAGAAATTTTGCATTGCTCTATCAATAAGCTACTGGGGCCATAATTTTACTAATGTTTACCAGCGTACTTACGGACTGATAAAAACTCTTTATTGTGGCTGTTTTTAATTAGAAAGTGTCATGAATTTACTATGATGGAATATTTTGCTGCCACATGAAAAAATCTTTTTTTGTCAGTAACAGGTTTCTTCATTTATAACATGGGGACAATGTTACAAAGTTCACAGGACCACTGTAAGGGCTGACTGAGATTGATAATATTTATCACAGTGCTAGACACTTATAATAAATGGTAAGCATAATTATTACTAATACAGAAAGTTAAGAATGAATGTAAAAGAGATCAGAGTTGACTGACCCTCAGAAGTCTATTTACCTTCACAAGATAATGTACCAGCAGGGGATCCCCTCCTTTTTAAAAACTGTGAATCAATATTATTCTAAAAGGTATATAAGAGCAAAGGAAATTCAGGAAATCTCTTTCTCTCTAGTATACTTTTAAATTTACTGATGAAAACTTTCTAAACATGCATTTTTCCACCTAACAGTATCCATTTAGTTAATAAAATTTATTTAGGCAGAGACATCAAATAAAGACATGACCAATTCACCTGTGGAATACAATTAAGGTATGTCTTCACATTAAATTGTAGGGACCCATCCTTGTTTCTCAGATGCCTAGCAGAGTGCCTGACATACAGTAGATGCTCAATAAATGTTTAATGAATAATTAAGTACAATCTGTTTTGCACATACTTTCAAAATACAAACAAGTTTGCAAAAGTACATAAGTTGGACGTAGGCCTTCTGGCTGACCTCCTGGGGTCCCACTGATGACTAGGAATAAATGTTCATATCTATAGAAAACTGGAAAGTTGATAACTGTCTGGGTAAGGACCGAAAAAGCAAAGTCAGGGAAACATGTCACCTAAGTATCAGTTGCTTCATAGAGATAGTAAAAGCAGCCTAATCATTCCAGTAACCTATTGTACCAGCTACTCAATGAAATAAAATTAAAATGTATCCTGAACATTTGCTAGTACATTCTTAATTGGAGTTTTTTTATCATCACTTATTTAAAATAAATCACTTTTGTCAAATTGCATCCTGTACAGAATATGTTTTTACTTATTATGAGTACTATTCGTTAACAGGATTTAAATTGTCTATTAGAAAAAGTGAGAACCACAGTTAAGATAAAGAAAAAAAATATTCATGGTAGTGAATAAATTGTAGCAGGAAGGAAAGGAAAATGGAAGAAAAGGAAGAAATTCTACATCTGAGAGTCAAGAAATTCAAATATGCCTAACTCTAATAACAATTATGACAAACAAGCAGTAGGGCCTACTGTGTACCGGACACTGTGCTGTAAGGTATATAAATGTTAACAAGAAAAAAATCTTACGCAACAGGGAAGAGATATGGGAACATATGTATATGTATAACTGATTCACTTTGTTATAAAGCAGAAACTAACACACCATTGTAAAGCAATTATACTCCAATAAAGATTTAAAAAAAAAAAAAAGAAAAAATCTTTAGTCTTACTTAAGCAGTTCATAAAGCATGAATCACAAGTAAACATTTATAATACAATATGCATTCTTCATATATATATATATATATATATATATATTTCCTTAATACAAGAGTAAGAAGGGTATTCACTGATTAATTGGAAGTGCGGGGGAAAAATAAGCATTAGGGAAAGCTGAAATAATTCTCAAAATAGTAATAATCCAAGATGAGAGAAATCAGTATCTCCTAAAAAAATCAACAATAAATTACTGAATTATAAATGGACAACATTATGGCTTTATAGCTATTTGCCTTAATATTCTTAGTATAGGCCCCCATATAAAACCCTTAAGTGCCATACACAGAATTGGGCACAAGCTTCATTCCTGACAAAAGAAAATGAGGTAGTGTAGCTCAGTGAATGTCAAGAGACCAGAGTTCTCTGGTCCACGTGCATCCACTTACAGGCCTTGGAACTATGCACAAGTTCCTCAAACTCTCTGAACTTCAGCAATATGGAAAATGAAAGAGTTGGATAAAGTGACCTCCAAGATATCACCAAGTTGAAAATTACAATTCTAAAATATATCTTAATACTTAAAAAATAAGCCATAATAAAAATAAACAGATGCCTAAAGGTAAGTCATTATCCAACTTAGAGGAGGTCTGGAATCTTCAAACCATATAGGGTTACCCTGGGGGTGGTGGGTAAGAAATGTTTTCAAAGGAAAACAGAAAGTAAGTAAAGGTATTATAATCAAGCTGTAAATTTTCACTCAGCTGCCTACTAGGAAATTACCACCCCAATTACCTACACAATTCGCTTTACTTAAGTGATTTCTTCACTAAGTTCTGCTTTCCATCTTTTATGTTAAGGTTCCTGAGGTATCAAGGTGAGGACAAGAAACCCTAGGTGGACCTGGAATAGTATTATTGGGAGACAAACTTGAACTTGGCACAGATTTCTGCTTAAGTGCACCAATTACACCTCAGAGAAAAGTAAGAAATTGTTCAAATTTATAATAGAAAGGAGGGAAATAGGACCATGTTGTTTACTGCTACACAGCTTTTTTTTCTCCCCGTGTGTAAATGTCTACTTTTGCACACAGTTGGTAATTAAAATTTTACAGAACAAGTTTCTACATACGCAATGCTTTTCTGTCAGTAAAATGTAAGTATATTGTGTTTTGGCTTTACCATCAAGAAAACAAAAAATTAAAAGTATTATCATGTCTTTCTAATATTTATGTCAAATATCCTTCTAGATTTATTTTTCTTCAATCCTTTCTAGTTGATCAAATTGCTGTTTTCACATTGCCAGTCTGATCACAAAATTGCTACTTTACAGCAGAATATTTTTTGCTGACATAAATTATGGGATCAGAGATACCAATGCAGTTACAAAAAAGGGTGTGTGTGTGTGTGTGTGTCTGTGTGAGAGAGCGAGCGAGGGGGAGGGAGGGAGGGAATGTGTGTGTGTGAATGTGTGCATCCATCTTTAAGGAAAGGATAAAGAAATGTACATATGAAACAAAATACCACTTTCCAATGTAAGCCCTAGTAAAAGGCCTACATCAGAAATATACTTTCTAGCATTTCTGAAATCAAATACAGTACTGAATTTGAAAACCATTCACTAAGAACATACCAAGTAAAAATGAAGCATACTTTTATCAAGACTGTTACTCTATAAACCTAAATTTAGATTTATCTTTCAATTAATATCTCACTACAATGCATATTCTAACTACAACATCATGATTTCTTTGACTCATGAAAACATATTTTAGAAATTTGTCTCCTTTCACACATAGTGAGCAGTTTGGTTCAGTACCCCCAAGAGATGAAAAACTCATCTCAATTTACAACAGTAAATAAATAATTCAGTTAAAACTGAAAGTGGTACCAATCCAGCAAACTATTGATGGAGAGGTTTGGCCTTCCATGAAGCCAGAACAACATAAAAGTTTTCAATGGGGATTACTTGTTCAGACAAGTTACAAAGATTAGAAAAATACCCAGATTAATTATGAAACAGATAATATTTTCATCTTATGTAAAATAAATACCAGGAACGTATATAGGGAGAAACAATACCAGTGGTATTAAAACTTTAAGCGTTTTAAGCTTTGAACTTTATATGCTGATATATGAAACAAACATTTAACAAAAAAAGCAATAATACAAGTCAAAACCTAACCAAAGGCCTCTATCAACCAAAAATTTGAAATTTTCTATGCAAGTCAGACAAAACGAAAAAAAGGAAAATTAAACCCAGAAAGCAAAACCCAATCAAGTCTGTTCCAACACTGAAGTCAATATCCAAATCACACACAGAACCAAAAAGGGTAAAACACTCAGGTCTACAAATGGATAAGCAGTTCCGATACAATCCAGATCCCGACATTTTCCCACTCAGAAACAAATGCAGTAGAGCTTTTCCTAGGGAAAAAGGAAAAAAGCTCTCCAAATGCTTTTTTTAAAGTGACATCTAGAAAGTGTGCCTCTTTCTGTCTCTTTCCCTGGCGCCTCATTGGAGGAAGGAGGGGGTTGTTTTTGTATTCTCCCCCACTGGAGCAAGACACAATCAGATGTTAGCTGGAGGAGAGAAACCACTTTTGACAACAGCAAATAAAAATAAAAAGTGCCCCTTCCTACTCTGACAGGATGGGCACCCACCTCACACACCCCTCCCCACTCCAGCCCCTCCTTCACTGCCCCCCCAGCACCACCCCCTCCTCACCCCGGAGCTCCACTGCGTATGTGGTTTGGTGCTACTGTTGCCCCGGAGTTAAAGTCAGAGCCAGAGGAAGGCAATGAAGCCCCCACAGACACACTTACCTTTCCTGCCCCCCACTTTTGAGTGCCTTCCCTGGAGCTGTGGAGGATGACACAAAGGGTAATAAAGGGGGGGGAGTGGAGGAGGAGGAGGAGGCGAAGGAGGAGGAGAGCTGGGGAAGTGGCTGCTCCCGGGTGTAGTGAGATGTCTCCAGCCAGGGCCAAGCAGCAGCAGCAGTAGCAGCAGCAGCAGCAGCAGCAGCAGCAGCAGCAGCAGCAGAGAAGGGTCTGTGTTGCTAAGAGGCTTTTGGTCTCTTTCTCTCCTTTCACGGCCAAAGAGGAGGAGGATGGAGGGGGCTCGGGAGGGAGGCTAGTGGAGGGGTGAGGGGGTAGGAGTCGTAGATGGGGGATTTTCGAAGAAGAAGAAACTCCTTCTCCTTCTCTCTCAGGCTCAATCCCCCTCTCAGGTCTCAGGGCTGGAGGGTGGGGGAAGGAACTCAGCCGCCTTCCCCCCACCCCCCTCAATTCAAGGTTGAAGTGGGGTAAAATTAGTGTCCTGTCCCTTTAAAAATAGAAATAAAAGGTGCCCCCCCTCTGCCACTGCCTCTCTCTTCATCATCAGCTGCTGCTGCTGCTGGGGTCTCTCTGCTTGGGGGGGGAGGGGGGGTTCGGGTAGAAGAGACGGGAGGCACTCACTGCGCATGTCTCTCTCTGACGGGAGGCTGGTTGGTTGAAGGCAGGAGGAGGGGGAGGGGAGGAAATGAGATGGTTTCCCAGAAGGCTCCGAGGCGATCGCGACCCGGAAGACATTGTAGCGGGGGTGTGGGGTAGAGAGGCGGGGGCGGGGAGTAGGAGGAAGTCGCTACTCTTTAACACCCCCAGTCCCCTCCTCCCCGCTAAGGGAAAGTGGAGAAACGGAAGTGGGCGTGGACGGAGGCGAAAGGAGGTCACGTGTTCGTGCGGGAGGGGGGCGGGATGGGAGAGGCGGTGCCTGCGCAGGGCATGCCGGGAGTCTTGGTGTAACGTTGGCAGCTGCAGGTGAAGCGGAGCAGGGAACGCGGCGAGAGGAGCCTGTGAAGGGATTCCCGCGGTCTCCAGAATCCTACTCTGCCCTGATAAGGGCAGGCTTTTCCGTGAGAGGTAACATGGCGTAGGCAGGCCTCAGAACGAAAGCCGTGGGCGCCAGTGGCGAAAGGCGAATCGAAAAGGGGAGGACGGAAGGGTGTGGAGACTGGGAATGCGGGAAGGGGGGCAGGCTTGTCTAGGCCAGGCAGGCCAGAAACTAGGCGGGCTCCTTCCGTCTCGTGGCTTCCCTGTGAGCCAGCCGGCGACGAATGCTTGACGAGCGTCTGGCGTCCTGATGAGAGTATATCTGTGGCAGGTGGTGACTACACCCCGGTGATGGTGAGGAATGTGATGGTCCAGGTGTAAGAGAGGAATGGGATCTCAGGAGCCTCATCAGATGACTCTGGTGACTGCTTCTTCAGCTCAGAGCGGGGCACCTGTCCAGGGAGAGAGACAAGCTGTGTGAATTTTGACAACTTCTGGCATTAGACGCATTGTTTATATGGGGTGTGAGGACCATCAGCCCTTACTTGGCTGACCTCCCTGGAATTCTGGAGGGGCTTTGGGGAGGGAGCAAGCTGGGAATTCTTCAGTGGAACTTCCCTCCGTGTCTTGCCTTGCTGCCGCAACACAACGCCTGTGGCTGTTCTCAGAAGGGCATGTGAGATCATGTAACCCTTGATAGTGTGTGTCATGGTTGAGAGAGAAGGGACATCATCGAAGTTTGCCCTTTCTGTAGTGTAGATAACAGATTTTTTAAAAAGGTATTTTAAGTGTCTTTGGTTATTAGCCTCGGATTTAGAGCCTTTGGTCTCTCAACTAAATGCTACTATTTTTGCTGGAAATAGTTTCCTTCATGTTAATTAAGAATATTTAAGAAAGGATTCATGGATTTTCATTAATAAAGTTTTTTTTTTTAGTAAAGTAGCACCGTTTCTTTTTCACATTCAGTCCATGTAATCATAACTAAAACCATTCCAGTCTTTCAGTTATGTTCCTTTGTAAAGGTGCTTTGAAAGATTATGACACATGTATAGTTGCTTTTAAGACCGAGAATCTGAAATTCCTCATGTTTATTGTGTTGGTATTATTTAATTCTGTAATGGTTCCTTTAGGGTACTCAGTTAAAGTTCCTACTTATTTTTCTTGTATGTTTTGACAGTGGATTCTATTTATGCATCATTGACTAGTGCTTTTACCACTTTCTGTGTGTGCAGTAATGTTGTCAAATGGAATAAAAACTAGACTCCTGTGCCTTGAAGTTTTGTTTATATTGGAACCAAATGTTTGCCACTTTAGAACAGAAAAAAATTATAGCAGAGGCATAAAAGTGCCTTAGATAACAATTTTTAAATCTTTTTTATGGCAAAATACTAAATGTGCAAAAAAGTGTACAGATCATAGATATGCAGTATAATGAATAGATATAAAGTGAACAAAATGTGCAAAAATGCACAAATCGTAGATGTACAGTATAATGAATAAAGTGAACACTGTAATCACCACCAAAGTGAAGAATTAGAACATTGCTGGCACCCTCTCCGCCCCCCCCCCCCCATTCATTCTTATTCATTCCTCTCTCCTCACCACACCCAAAGGTTAATTGGGATTGTCTGGATTTTTATGGTAATGATTTCCTACTTTTATTTCAAGTATTTTTTACCCACCTTTGTCAGCATTCGTAAACAATATACATTAATTTTGCCTGTTTTTTACCTATCTGTAATTGAATTCTGTTATGTATAGTTTTTCTCCCATGTTGAAATTTTTAATCCTGTTAACAGCTTTAGTTCACGTATTTTCATTGTTGTATAGTAATGTTTATAGTATAGTAAGTGTAGTAAGTCTTTTTATGAATAAACCACAATTAATTTAACTAGTCTAGTATTATGGACATTTGGATTGTGTCCAGTTTTTAGTGCTTAGAAATAATGCTTCTGTGAATGTTCTTAACACATGCATTTTATGTACATAGCATGCATTTCTGTAGAGTGTAGATTATGCCAAACTTTCCAAAGCGAATATATAAATTTAGACTCCACCAACAATGTATGATAGATCCTTTTTTCTACAGTTTTCATAACAGTTGATATTTTTTGTTTTTGCCGACCTGATGAAGGTAGCTTTAGGTTATTGTTTTAATTTGCAGATCCTAGCTATTAATGGGGTTGAGCATTTTTTTCAAAAATTTTTTGGGTGTTTTAGAGGCAAATGTTGTGAGGCATTATGTTCCTGTAAATGTCTTTACTGTACCCTATTAGTTAGACTGGATGTAGAATTCTAAATTGGTAATGTTTCTCTTCAGATTTGAGAAGGAACTCTTAGTGTTTGATATAAAGTTTGAAGCCATTCTTATTTTTAACACTGCACTTTACTTCTTCCCTATGGAAGCTTCTACAACCTTTTTGTCTGAAACTTAGAGAATCTTCTCTTTGTTTTACCCAGTGTTCTGAAATGTCACAGTAATGTGAGGTGACTTATGAGTCTATAGAAATCTACTTTGCTGTGCATTTCATGTATTCTTTCAGTCTGGCAACCTGTATGCCTCAGCTCTGAGAAAGTTTCTGATACATTTTCTGTAATTTCCTTGCCTCTGTGTGTTTTGTAACTGCAATTAGATATT
The DNA here is from genome assembly GCF_028564815.1 of Eubalaena glacialis. NCBI lineage: Eukaryota > Metazoa > Chordata > Mammalia > Artiodactyla > Balaenidae > Eubalaena > Eubalaena glacialis. The sequence goes on along the minus strand of NC_083716.1, from coordinate 157,763,905 downwards.
GTACTCCTGGACCTATTTCTTTTCTCCCATTTTTCATCTTTTTCCAGTCTTTTGCTTTTCACTTTCTGGGAAATTTACTTGATTTTTCAAGCCTTGAAACTTCCGTTTCTCTTATCATATTTTTAATTTTGAATACCTTTTTTTGATCTTTGTATTTTTTTCCAAAGCATTCTGGTATTTTTTTTCTCTTTATGGATTTAAAGTTTTGTTTTGAGGTTTATTTCTCCCTGCGTGCTCTGTGTTTTCTAAGTTATTCTTTCTGTTGGTATATTTTAGTCTCATTTTAGAGGCTTTCCTCAGCTCTGTTGTGATCCTTGATTCTGTGTTCAAATTTATGTAAGGGGCATTGGAAACCTATTTCATGTCTCTCTTAACTTAGCTAGGGTTTGCTAGCTGTTGATGGTTCTCACTGTGGAAAGATTTGGCTGGGACATATTTCGGGGGGAAAACCCTGATATCAATTTATTTAGGTATTTGGAAGCTTTTTCTCTAAGAGTGCAACAAGAAGGATTTTCCAGTCTTCTGCTTATAAGTCAGTGGTTCTCAGTTGTGGCAATAAGATCTCCCCAGGGGACATTTGGCAATGCCTAAGAGACACATTTGATTATTAAGAATGGGTTCCTACTGAAAACAGGTGGGTAGATGCTGCAGGTGCTGTTGAAAATCCTAGGATGCACAGGGCAGCCACCCACAACAGACAGTTATCCAGTTCAAAATGTCAGTACTGCCTATCATGAGAAATCCTGCTCCAGGGTTTAAGCCTGATTTCCAGTGCTCTGAGAACCAGGTGAAAGCAGAGCTCAGGAATCTCAACATTCTCTCTCTCTCTCTCTCTCTCTATATATATATATTTTGATATTTATTTTTATATTTATGTATATATTTATTTATATTTATATATATATAGATAGATAGATAGATATTCCTGCGCTAGGCAGGAATAAGCAAATATTGTTTCCATATGACAAGTCTTTAGCTATTATTTGAAATGCTTTCTTTGTAGTGAAACTGTAGTCACAAAACATCAGCAGAGGACCGTGTATCTGAATATATCTTTGTGGGGTTGTGTTATTTTTAACCACAACTTGGCCACAAATTGTTTAAAGAAATTGAAAATATTTTTGCGTTGAATGGTTTAGGAATGAACACATAATAGTCTGCTAATTCTGTTTTGGGGAATGTGTTTCTGCTGTTAAAATCTAAAATGTTCCTCAAACAATCCTTTATTCACCTTAGCTCTGCGGTTTCTAGTGGAGGTGGGACTGCCTCCTACGGGGTGTTTGTGGGGCATTTCTGGTCCCAAGGACGGCAGCCAGTCCCAGAGAGGGCAGGGGCCAGGATAGACTGCCTGCCGTGCTCGGGGTGGTCCAGCATGAGGAAGAACGGCTCTGTGCCCGCACGTACCTTTCCCACGTCTCCCAGGATGTTTACATGGGTTAAAAAAAAAAAATGAACATTATGATTTGAGCCTAGTACTCCATTTTTAAAATAAACACATAGTATTTTTGCAGGGTTTTAACGTACACTGAAATTTTCCACAAATGCAATTACTGAGTAATTTGAGGGAAAATAGTACTTTGTTTTGTTGGGAACTTTACCAAGAGGTGTTCATCATTTTGGCAACGCCCTTGTGGGATCTGAGCTGCTGGTAGGGCACACCTGTATCCGTCTTCATTTGTAGCCATGGCCTGCAAATATATAACAGAGGGAATTGGGGATTCATTATATATATATAGACCTGCTTTGTGTTCTGATGGAGTGGAATAGAGGTTCTGTTTAATTTTAACCATTTTAGCACTGCAGGTCTTTTGGAGATGGCTTTGTCAATGAATTCTATCCAAAATTAAAATACTGGTTATTAAGTGACCTTGATGTTATGTGTTCATCTTATTTGAACAGGATTGGCTGATCAGTCTGGATAGCTTTGTATATTTTACTAATGCTTTAATGGGAAAATAAAATGTGAGTTGACCATTATAAACTAGGAGGTAGATGAAGTATGGAACAGACAGTTGTTCCCCATCCTTTTATTTCAATTTGTTTCCCCCTTTTCAGTCCCAGTCTGCCTTAAATGCTTATCTTCAAGCAAGCATTTGTTGGGGTTGTTAGTTTTTCCTAATTTTTTCTCCTTAATCTCACATTCTTCTCTGTCTCCCTCCTCACCTCCAATAAAAACACAACAAAATCTTAGTCTTTTATATTTTATACTGCTTCCTTGATTAATATTGGAATTGAAATTTAGTATGACATTTTGACTGAAAGGTTGAAGTCAGACTTGGCAAGATTAAAATTCTAAGTGTGTTAGCTTTTCTTTTGGCACACATATGCACATTTTCATGTTTCCTTAGGGCTTTCATCTTTCTGCAATTTAAAAAATATACATATTTTTATGTAGATGACCCAGAAATGTCAACTTATATTGTTCTCAACACAATCATTTCTCGTTCAGTATATGTCTGGGTCAACTTACTTTATGATGAGTAAATACCAAAAATATTTTCTCTAAAAGCTAGGTGGTTTGTATCATGTCCAGTTGTGTTATAGCGCCACTCTGATGCAATGTCTCATGGGCCTAATGTATTTAAAATTTTATGTTGAAATAAGTTTTATATATGTGACATACATTTTAAAAGTTTTTTACTGTCACAGCACCGATTATTCTGTATACTCAAATTATAAGATACATTATTTAATTTAAATACACAAGATAATTATTTTGTAAGTTACCAAAAAGTAATATGCATTCAGTGTAAAAATGATAAGAAAAAATGAAAATTACCTATAATCCCTATACCTATAAATCTGTTAAGATGTTGATATATGTAATTTTAGTGTTTTTTACCTATGTTTGTGTACATTTATTAACAAAGCTGCATCATAAAATTTTGTTATATTCTTTTAAAAGAAATAACATGTAGCTAGCATCTTTCCAATGTATTACGTACTTGTATAAAATAATATGATGCTTATTTGCTTTATATTGCAGATATCTGCCAGCCTCTGGGAGCTATATTCCTGAATAATGCCATGATCAGTGTTGACAAGAGAAAATAAAATATAAAAAATTTTCTCATTCCCTATATAAATGTTCTTCAAGCATCTGATTTCTTTAAAAACAACAACAAACAGATGAATTAATTTTAAAGTAGTTTTAAAGTAGCTAACATTCCCCTTGAATTACCGTCCATTGTTTTACAAATATTCCTGTAGGGTCACAATCTGTTAAAGCAGATTTTGCCCATACATTTTATTTTTTTTACTTCATTTTATAGATTGTCTGTCTTACTGACTTGAACTGATTATCTTTTGTGCTTACATTTCATTTTCACAAATCTTCTATAAGCTTGTTTTCCTACCTGGTGTTTTCACAAATAGTGCCTTTGATTGTGCCTTTTTTTTTTTTTCTTTGAAATTTTTTAATGGATGTGGGGTTTTTTTGGTTTGTTTGTATTCCAGAAAAATTGAGTGTATAGTACAACGAATTGCTGTATATCCACACTCACCCAGTTCCTCTTACTATTAACCTAGTTTCCCTTATTATTAACATTTTGCGTTAGTGTGGTACATTTGTTACAATTGATTAACCAGTATTGATGCATTATTATTAATCAAAGTGTATAGTTTACATTAAGGTTCAGTCTTTGAATTGAACATTATGGGTTTTGACAAATGTATAATGACATATATCCACAATGACAGCATCATACAGAATAGTTTAACTGCTCCAAAGTCCCCTATGCTCTATGCTCCCATGCATGCCTTGAACTCTTGGCAACCACTGATTTTTCATTATCTCCATAGTTTTGCTTTTTCCAAATTGTCATATTGTTTGAATCATACAGTGTGTACCCTTTTCAGATTTGCTTTTTCCCTTAGCAATATGCCTGTAAGTTTCCTCCATTTCTCTTCATGGCTTGATAGCTGATTTCTTTTTAGCGCTGAATATTTCATCTTATGGATGTATCACAGTTTGTTTATCCATATACCTACTGAAGGGCACCTTGGTTGCTTCGAAGTTTTGGCAATTATGAATGAAGTTATCATAAACATTCAGGTGCAGGTCTTTGTGTGGACATAAGTCTTCAGTTCACTTGGGTAAATACCAAGGTGCATGATTGCTGGATTATGTATAAGAGTACATTTAGTTTTGTAAGAAACTGCCCACCTGTCTACCAGAGTGGGTATACCTACCATTTTGCACTCCAGTCAGCAATAAATCAGAGTTCTAATTACTCCATGTCCTCATCAGCACTGGTCTTGTCATTGTTTTGGATTTAGCCATTCTAACGGTTATAGATTGTTGTTTTAATGTGTAATTCCCTAGTGATACATGATATTGAACATCTTTCTTATCCTCATTTGCAATCTGTATGTCTTATTTGTTGAGTTGTGTGTCCAGATCTTTTGTAAATTTTTAACCTGGATTGCTTATTTTTTTATAGTTGAGTTTTAAGAGTTCTTTGTATATTTTGGATACCAATCTTTTATCAGATATGTGTTTTGCAAATATTTTTTCTCAGTCTGTGGCTTGTCTTCATTCTCTTAATGGTGTCTTTTGCAGAACAGAAAATTTTACTTTAAATAAAGTCCATTTTATCACATTTTCTTTCATGGTTCATACTTTTGGTGTTGTATCTAAAAATTCATTGCCAAACCCAAGGGCACCTACATTTTTCCTATGTTCCTTTTTAGAAGTCTTATAGTTTTGTGTTTTGCGTATAGGTCTCTGATCCATTTTGCGTGAAAAGTATAAGGTGTATGTCAACTCATTTTTTTGCCTGCAGATGTCTAGTTGTTCCACACCATTTGTTGAGAAGCGGAGAAAGACTTATTTCTCTTTTGAATTGCTTTTGCTTCTTTGTCACAAATTAGTTGACTGTATTTATGTGGGTCTATATCTGAGCTCTCTATTCTGTTCCACTGATTTGTTTTTCTGTTCTTTCCCCATTACCACACTGTATTATTATCTGTTATATTAATAGTAAGTCTTGAAGTGGGGTAGTTTCTGACCTCCAGCTTTGTTCCTGTTCAGTATTGTATTGGCTGTTCTGTGTCTTCTGCCTTTTCATGTAAACTTTAAAATCAGCTTATTATATCCTTAAAATAACTTACTATAATTTTGATTGGGATTGCATTGAATCTGTAAGTCAGGATTGGAAGAACTGACATCTTAACACTATTGAGTCTTCCTATCCATATACATGGAATGTCTCTCCATTTATTTAGATCCTCTTTGATTTCTTTCATCATAGTTTTATAGTTACCTCATATAGATCTTATACATATTTTGCTAGATTTATAATACATTTTTTGCGGGGCTTTTGGGTTTTTTGATACTAATGTAAATGGTATTATATTTTTAATTCCGAATTCCAGTTGTTCGTTACTGGCATAGGAAAGCAATTGACATTGGTAATACTAACCTCTCTCTCTCTCTCTCTCCTCCCCCCATATATATATATATATATATATATAAAACCTCCACCCTTGCTTCAATACCTTATTGATTCCAATAGTACCTATTGTGTGTGTAGATTCTTTGGGATTTTCTACATACACGGTCATGCCATCTGCAAACAGACATTTTTACTCTTTCCTTCCTGTGTACCTTTTCTTTTCTTTTCTTGTCGTACTGTATGATGTTGACTGGAAGTGGTGATTCTTGCATTGTTCTTGATCTTAGTGGGAAAGCATCTAGTTTCTTAGTATTAAAAATGATGTTAGCTATAGATTTTTTTAGTTAGTTTTTTTTTTTTTTTACCAAGTTGAGAAGGTCCCTTAAGAGTCCTAGTTTGCTGAAATTTTTTATCATGACTGGATGTTGGATTTTGTCAAATGCTTTTTCTGCAAAGAAGATATTTTTTCTTTATCCTGTTGATGTTGTAAATTACATTAATTGCTTTAGGAATGTTGAATTAACCTTGCATACCTGGAAAAAATTCCACTTACTCTTTGTGTATAATTATTTTTATGTGTTTTTATTTCTATGTGTTTATCATAGAAATTTTGGAAAGCCAATAAGGAATCACACAGATAAGAATTGTGGTGCAGAATGGAATAAGAGACTCTCTGTCCTTGCAATATCTTTTTTTTTCAAATTGAAGTATAGTTGGTTTACAACGTTGTGTTAGTTTCTGGTGTACAGCAAAGTGATTCAGATATACATATATATACGTATTCTTTTTCATATTCTTTTCCATTTATTACAGGATATTGAATACAGTTCCCTGTGTGATACAGTAGGACCTCATTGTTTATCTATTTATCTGTATCATTGTTTATATTGTTTATCAGTTTATATCTGCTAATCCCAAACTCCTAATTTATCCCTCCCCTCTCCCCTTTCCCTTTGGTAACCATAAGTTTGTTTTCTATGTCTGTGAGTCTATTTCTGTTTTGTAAATAAGTTCATTTGTATCATTTTTTTAGAATCCACATATAAGTGATATCATATGATATTTGTCTGTCTTGTCTGATTTACTTCACCTAGTATGATAATCTCTAGGTCCATCCATGTTGCTGAAAATGGCATTATTTCATTCTTTTTTATGGCTGAGTAGTATTCCTTTCTTGTGTGTGTGTGTGTGTGTGTGTGTGTGTGTATACATGTGTGTACGTGTGTGTACATACATTGTCTTTTCTCCATTGTGTATTCATGCCTCCTTTGTCATAGATTAATTGACCATAGGTGCATGGGTTTATTTCTGGGCTTTCCATCCTGTTCCATTTATCTATTTGTCTCTTTTTATGCCAGGACTGTACTGTTTTGATTACTGTAGCTTTGTAGTATAGTCTGAAGGCAGGGAGCATGACTCTTCTAACTCCATTCTTTTTTTCTCAAGATTGTTTTGGCTATTTGGGGGCTATTGTATCTACGTACAAAGTTTAAAATTATTTGTTCTACTTCTGTGGAAAATACCATTGATAATTCAATAGGGATTGTACTTAATCTGTACCTTGCCATGGGTAGTATGGTCATTTTAACAATATTGATTCTTCCAATACAAGAACACGGTATACTTTTCCACCTGTTTGTGTTGTCTTCAATTTCTTTCATCAGAGTCTTATAGTTTTGGTATTACAAGTCTTTTGCCTCCCTAGGTAGGTTTATTCCTAGATATTTTATTCTTTTTGATGCAATGGTAAATGGGATTGTTTCATTTTATTGACGTAAAGTTGCTTGTAGTAGTCTCTTATGATCTTTTCTATTTCTGTGGTGCCAGTTGTAACTTTTTTTATTTCTGAATTTATTGATTTGGGCCCTCTTTTTCTTGATGAGGCTGGCTAAATGTTTATCAATTTTGTTTATCTTCTCAAAGAACCAGCTTTTAATTTCATTGATCTTTTCTATTTTTTTAGTCTCTGTTTCATTGATTTCTCCTCTGATCTTTATGATTTCCTTATACTAACTTCGGAATTTGTTTGTTCTTCTTTGTCTAGTTTCTTTAGGTGTAAAGTTATGTTGTTTATTTGACATTTTTCTTGTTTACCAAGGTAAGCTTGTATCGCTATAAACTTCCCTCTTAGAACTGCTTTTGCTGCATTGCATAGGTTTGGATCATTGTGTATTCATTTTTATTTGTATCTAGGTATTTCTTGATTTCCTCTTTGTGTTCTTCAGTGATCCATTGGTTGTTTAGTGGCATATTGTTTAGCCTCCATGTGTTTATTTTTGACAGTTTTTTTTCTTGTAGTTGATTTCTACTCTCGTAACATTGTGATCAGAAAAGATGCTTGTTATGATTTCAGTTTTCTTAAATTTACCAAGGCTTGTTCTGTGGCGTAGCATGGGATCTGTCTAGGGCAATGTTCTATGTGCACTTGAAAAGCATGTATTCTGCTTTTGGATGGAATGCTCTCTATATATTAATTCAGTCCATTTGGTTGAATGTGTTATTTAAGGCCTGTGTTTCTTTATTGATTTTCTGTCTGGATGATCTGTCCATTGATGTAAGCGAGGTGTTAAAGTCCTCTACTATTACTATGTTACTGTTCATTTCTCCTTTTATGTTAATATTTACCTTATTTATTGAGGTTCTCCTATGTTGGGTGCGTATATATTTACAATTGTTATATCTTGGATTGATCCCTTGATCATTATGTAGTGTTCTTGTTTGTCTCTTGTAACAGTCTTTATTTTAGTTTGAACGTCTATTTTGTCTGATACAAGTATTGCTACTCCAACTTTCTTTTGATTTCCGTTTGCATGGAATAATTTTTTCATCCCCTCACTTTCATTCTTTATGTGTCTCTAGATGTGAAATGAGTCTTTTGTAGGCAGATACATGCATCTTATTTTTGTATCCATTCAGCCACTCTGTCTTTTGCTTGGAGTGTTTAGTCCGTTTACATTTAAGGTAATTATAGATATGTATACTCTTATTGCCATTTTGTTAATTGTTTTGGATTTGTTATTATAGGTCTTTTGTTCCCCCTTCTTTTGTTCTCTTGTGACTTGATGACTATCTTTAGTGTTATGTGTGGATTCCTTTTTCTTTTTTTGTGTGTATATTGTAGATTTTTGGTTTGAGATTACCATGAAGTTTTTGTATAACAGTGTGTATATATATGTGTGTGTATGTATGTATATATGATTGTTTTAAGTTGTTGACCTCCTCAAGTCCATTTTAAAACCCTGCGTTTGTACTCTGTTTCCTTCACATACACTGTTTTTGATACTGTATTTTACATCCAATTGTTCTGTATATCCCTTAACTGTTTATTGTGAATATGGATGTTTCTACTACTTTTGTCTTTTAAACTCCCTACTAGCTTTGTGTGTGGATGATTTTCTATCTTTACTGTATGTATGCCTTTCCCAGTGAGCTTTTTCATTTCGTAGTTTTCTTGTTTCTAGTTGTGACCTTTTCTTTTTGCCTAGAGAAGTTCCTTTAACATTTGTTGTAAAACTGGTTTGGTGGTGCTGAATTCTTTTAGCTTTTGCTTTTCTGTAAAGCTTTTAATTTCTCCAGCAAATCGAATGAGAGCCTTGCTGGGTAGAGTATTCTTAGTTGTAGGTTTCTTTTTCATCACTTTGAATTTATCATGCCTTCTGGCCTGCCAAGTGTCTGCTGAAAAATCAGCTGATAGCCATATGGGAGTTTCTTTGTATATTATTTGTTGCTTTTCCCTTGTTGCTTTTAATATTCTCTCTTTATATATATATTTTTAGTATGTATTTATTTATTTGTTTGGCTGCATCACGTCTTAGTTGCAGCACGTGGGATCTTTGTTGCCGTGTGTGGAATCTTTAGTTGTGGCATGCAGGATCTTTAGTTGCAGCATGAGAACTCTTAGTTGTGGCATGTGGGATCTATTTCCCTGACCAGGGATCGAACCTGGGCCCCCTGCATTGGGAGCACGGAGTCTTGGCCACTGGACCACCAAGGAAGTCTCTATTCTCTCTCTTTTTTTTTTTTTCCTATTCTCTCTTTATCTTTAATTTTTGTCATTTTGTTTACAATGTATCTTGGTATGTTCTTCTTAGAGTTAATCCTATATGGGACTCTGTGCTACTTGGACGGGGGTGACTGTATCCTTTCCCAGGTTAGGGAAATTTTCAGCTATTATCTCTTCAAATATCTTATCAGGCCCTTTCTCTCTTTCTTCTCATTCTGGGGCACCTATACTGCGAATACTAGTGCACTTGATGTTGTCCCAGAGGTATCTTAAACTGTCCTCGTTTCTTTTCTTTTCTTTTCTTTTTTTTTGTTAAGCTGCAGTGATTTCCACTACTCTGTCTTCCAGCTCACTGATCCGTTCCTGTGTATCATTTAGTCTACTGTTGATTTCTTCTAATGTATTTTTCATTTCAGTTATTGTACTTTTCATCTCTAGTTCTTTATATTTTCTAACTTTTTGTTAAAAACTTCTAACTTCTCGCTCTGTGCCTTTGTTCTTCTCCCGAGTTTTTTCATCTTTATGATCATTACTCTGAACTCTTTCTCAGTTATATTGCCTGTCTCCACTTCACTTAGTTATTTTTCTGGGGTTTTATCTTGTTCCCTGCATCTGGAACATATTTTTCTGCTGCCTTATTTTTCTGAGTTGCTTTTTGTATTTTTATGTGTGTGTCAGGTTGTTATGTTTTTTAACCTTGGAGAAGTGGCCTTCTGTAGGAGACATCCTATGTCTCCCAGCAGTGCACTCCCCTTTCATCACCCAAGCTATATGCTCTAGGGTTTTCCCCTAAGAGGGCTGCATGGGTCCTTCTGTTGTGGCAGGTTGACTATGTAGGTGGTCTGGTAGGCTTGGTTGCCCCCTAGTCCAGTTGGTTGCCACACTCTACCTTGTTTGGATGCTGCTGGCTGCTGTTTAGTGGGGCCTGGTTACAAGGTGGCTGGTTGCAGAACCGTAGGGGACCCCAGGGCTAGTACTGGCTCTTCTGGGTAGAATCAGGGTCCCCAAGACTCTGGGACTGTTGCCCACCCCCTGGGAGGTGGAGCCAGATCTGAGGTTAGTGCTAGACTACTGGCAGGCAGAGCTGGTTCCTGGAATCTGGCTGCAGGCCCTGAGGTCCAGAGCTCATTTCAGATCGTTGTTTGGCGGGGGGGTTGGTTCCCTGACACAGTTGAGTATGGAGTCTGGGGTGTCCCAAAGCTTCCATTCGCCTGCTAGTGGACAGGACCAGGGCCCAGCTGGTCCCAGGGTAGGGTCTGGCCTGCTATGGGTGGCCTGTGTCCACAGGCTTCAGGATTGTAGTTTTCTGGTGTCTGCTCCCTGGTGGGTAAATCTGGTCTAGAGGCTAGGGCAGGCTTCCTGGTGGGAAAGGCCATGCCTGTCCATTAGTGGGTGGAGCTGTGTCTTGGCCCTCTGGTGGGCAGGGCTGTGTCTAGAGAGTTGTCTAGAGGCAGCTGTGGGCTCAGGAAGTCTTTAGCCATCCTGTCTGCTGATAGGTGGGGTTGCATCCCTGCCCAGTTTGTTGTTTGGCCTGAGGCGGTCCATCACTACAGGCTGTTGGGTGAGGCCAGGTGTTGGTGCTAATGAGTGAACATGGCAGCTGCTGGCAGCTTGTTCACATGGTTAAATGTTCCCAAATATGTCAGCCACCAGTGTTTGTGTCCCCGGGTGAGCTGCAGCCACCTCTCCGGGAGACTCTTCAAGACCAGAAAGTAGGTCTGGCCCTGGCTCCTATCAAATTACTGCTTTTGTGCTGAATCCCAGTGCACATGGTATTTTGTGTGCCCCTTTCAAGAGTGATATCTCTATTTTTCCCAGCCCTGTGGGGCTCCTGCAGTTAAGCCTGCTTGCCTTCAAAGCCAAATGCTCTTGGGGCTCATCTTCCTGGTGCTGGAGCCCCTGGGCTGGGGAGCCTGACATGGGGCCCAGAGCTCTCATGCCTGTGGGAGAACCTGTGCAATATAATTATTCTCTGTTTTGTGGGTCACTGACCTGGGGGGAATGGGATTTGATTATATCACAAGTCTGCCCTTCCTACCCATCTTACTGTGGTTCCTTCTTTATGTTTTTAGCTGTAGAAGATACTTTTTGGCAGGTTCCAGTCTTTTTCATCCATGGTTGTTCTGCAGATAGTGTGATTTTGGTGTTCTCATGAGAGGAGGTGAGCTCATGGTCTTTCTACTCTGCCATCTTGGCTGCTCTCTTCTCCAGGTTCTTTCACATTCAAGATGGCATTCTGGAGTGGCACTGCTTTTAAAACTCATAGTGGACACTATGTTGCCAGAGCTCATGAGGCCTATGCAGATCAGGTCATCCTCTGGGTATGCAGGCGGTAGTCCCCTGCAGCAGAGTGCTCTAAAACACAGATATTCCATGTATAGAAATGCCTCAGTTATCCAGCGATCAGACATCCAGCAGCCTAAAGCATCTGGAATGGCTCCAAACCCACAAAAAAAAAAAAAAAAGCACTGTCATTCATAATTTTTGATTTTTGATTTTTCTTATTTGACTTTTAATCTCTGTATTGTGGGATTTTCTAGTTATCTTTTTATTATTTATTCCTAGTTTAATTCCATTATGGTATTAGAGCATACTTTAATATGATTTCTAGTCTTCCAAATTTTAGGTGTGTTTTTATGGCCCAGAATGTGGTCTATCTTGGTGAATGTGACATGTGAACTTGAGAAGAATGTGTATTATCTTATTGGAGAATTAATTCCTTTATCAATATGTAATGCCCTCTTTATTCCCAATACTACTTCTTGCTCTGAAATTTGCTCTATGTGAAATTAACATAGCTACTTAAACTTTCTTTGGATTAGTGTATGTCTTCTTCCATTTCTGTACTTTAATGTGTGTCATTTTTAAAGTCAGTTTCTTATAGAGAACATAAAGTTGTGGTTTGTTTTTTTAACTACTCTGTTTTTAATTGGTCTATTTATTTAGACCATTGACATTTAAAGTCATTACTGACATAATAGATTTATATCTACCACATTTATTACTGTTTTCTTTTGTTTCTGTTGTTCTTTGTTTCTTTTTTGTCCTCTACTCTTTTTTTTTTTTTTATTATTTCTGCCTTCTCTGGTTTTAACCAGGCATTTTATATTTGGGTTCTTTTCCTCTTTCAGGCTATAAATTATACTTTTTAAAAACTTCTTTTAGTGGTTGCTGTAGTATTTGCAGTATACACTTAAAAGCAATACAAGTCCACTTTCAAATAACACTATACCATTTATCGGGTAGTACAGGTATCATATAACAGTATTTCCAGTTCCTCACTCCTATCCCTTGTAACATTTTCTCTCATCACTTCTACATTGTTAAGCATATCAATGGTATTCTTTATTTCGGTGCCACTGTTTTCTATTTCTGGCATTTCCTTTTGATTCATTCTTTGCTTGTTACATTGCCCATCTGTAATTGCAGGTTGTCTGCTTTTTCCATTAGATCCCTTAGCATATTAGTCATAGTTGTTTTAAATTCCCAGTCTATTAATTCCAAATTCTCTGCCATATCTGAATCTCTTTCTGTCTCTTCAGTCTCTTCAAACTGTGTGAGTGTTTTTCTCCTTTTATTATGCCTTGTAATTTTTTTGTTGAAAGCCAGACATGATGTACTAGATATAAGGAACTGAGGTAAATAGGTCTTTAGTGTGATATTTTATGTTCCTTTATCTCAGAGGTAGGCTGTGTTTATTGTTTACTGTACCTGTATGTGTCAGAAGCTAAAATTTCTTCTTGTGTCCTTACTTTTGTCTCCACTCTTTTCTTTGAATTTCTTTAGCAATTTCTTAAATAAGGTCTGAGAGTTGTTCTTTTAGTTGTAATCCCCCGTTAAAATACCCAAGCCCCATCGATATGGTAAGGTGTGAGGGGAGGGGAAACATTCCATGTTTCTTTGATTTGGTCTTCGTTTTGTTTTATGTTTGTGAGAGAGCCTGTGTGCCTGGGATGTGACTTTCACAGGTGCTTGTCAGCTCCCTCCCCCCCATTCTCCAACACACACACACATTACCCTTTCTAGGTGAGTCAGGAAGGCTAGAAGGAGCTAGAGTTGTGTATTTCTTTTCCTCAGGTCAGTTACGCTCTGGTAAAAGAGCTTCCTTTCAGGGCAAGCCCTGTTAAGGAGGACAGAATGCTCTTGGATGTATTTCAGTATGGGTACTTTTCCCTTACCCCTGTTGAAGCAGGAGGAGACTTTTCTCTGGCCTTCTCTGAGAACCTAGTGAGGTTCCTGGAGGTAAAATTCAGGAAAGTTGGGAGGCTTCCCTAAGACTGGGCCCTCTTGGAGTTTTTAACTTAAACTTGTCTACATTGAGTCTCTAGCAGTTTGTCAATTACATTTTAAGTTTTCATACCTTGGAACTGGCTTCAATGTAATTTCTGTTTCCAGGCTTCTGCTCCAATAAACTGTGATTCTCTATATCTGCCTGTGTGTCTCTAATTTTAGAGGAAACAGTTTACCCTATGACCTCATTCCTCTTACGGATTAAGGGAGAGTTGTTTTTTAGTTCAGTTTTTTTCTTGTGAGGACAAGAGTATCTACCTCTAAGCTCTTTATATGCCAGACAGAAAGCCTTGATCCTTTTTGAACAAAAAATGGCATTTTTTTTTTTAAACCAAATTCATCAGGACTTTAGTTGAAGAGTAATTGTCTTTCATTGTGTTTGTATCGTGACTTGGTTAACTAATTTCCTAGTACTGGATATTTAATTTTTTCTTTTTATAATCAGAGCTATATTAAACATCCTTTCAGCTAAGTATTTGTACATATCTGTGATTATTTCTTTTGAGTAAAATTCTGAAGGTGGAATTGCTGAATGGAAGGCAGTAAAATTGTGGCTTCTAGTACTGTGTGTTTGTACCATTATTGTGTGTTAGCTTCATTAACCACAACTTCACCAACCCTAAGTATTGTCCCAACTGAAACAAAACACTTTACTTTCGTATGCCAAAAATGGTATCTCATTTAATCTTTTTTTTATTTAGTTTTAATAAAGAACTGCATTTTTAAAAATGAGATTTATTTTTTATTTTCTTAAGTTATTTTGTATTAACATCAGAATATCGCTTAACGATTTTGCCACTCATCAATGATAGCTAATAAGGCAGTGGAATGTTAAACAGTGCAACTTTCCAGTTTACTACCTCAATATTGTTATACTGGATTCATTAATCACTGAAACAGGAACTGCTTACAGATGCTTAATTATGTAATACAATAAACTGATTAATAAATTTGTATATTTTCATCAATAAGCATACATAATTTAACAAAGTAAATATGAACATGTTTCAATGGTTAAATTGATAGTTTGATAACTTAAATTGAGCATTTTTCAGTTTGAAGGAATCTTACAGTCCAACTTTTATTGGGAAGAGTGGTAGTGTTTAAACTCATGTTATATATGGGAACCACTTAAAATTGGGTTAGTGAGTTTTTGTTGTTGCTTGTTTTCTCTAGAATGCTATTAAGTATTAGTAGTAGTGAACATATTATTCATGATTTTATTTGCAACACTGTTTACAATGGATTTTTGATACCTATCCTATTTCAAATTAAAGAACCAGGTTTCTAGCAATCTAAAAGATGCATTTTCTTATTTACATATTATATTTGCTAATATTTGAGGCAGAGTCTCTCTCTTTATGAATTCTGTGTGAGCTTTATCTGTAAAAATTTTTTACCTTTTGTCCAGTTTTATTAACAAAGGTTATATCAAGTGTGTAGAATAAAGTTAAAAGGCCTATATCTTTTTTTCTAGATATTGGAACTGTTTAAATCCTTTTGAACTTCTGTTTTGAGTGTTCAGGTTAAAAATTATATTCCCAAACTACCTTGGTCTATAGCCATTTGGGGGCTTAGTTTTGAGTACCCTTTCCATTTCTTTTGTGATAACTAATTTGTTCAGGTTTTCTGCCTCTACTTTTCTTACTATTTATTATTTACTTTATTAGTAAGTATTTCTTCAATTTTGTGCTTTGATTGTTACTTTCCGTTACGCAGTTGTTCGATTTACTTAATTTTCTGTGTAAGTTACTTGTTGGAAATTACATATTTATTTTCGTCTTTAATAATAAGTTTGTTTAATACTGTACAGTTCTGCACCCAGTTTCAGCCTAGGGTTGTGGGAGGGGCAGGTTTTCCCATACTACCATGCACTTCTCAGACACCAGGTGAGTGTCCTACAATTCAACTTAATTCTGACACTTTTTACCCAGAGGTAGCATCAGATTCCACAGGTTAATGAGTCAGTCTTACAAGACACCCCCAGTCCCTTCAGATGCCAGTTGCAAGTCAAGGTTGTCACCTGTGCTTCTGATCAACCCACTATAGTTCAGAGGTTCCAATGACAACCCCACCACCACCACCACCCTTGGGCTTGATTAATTTGCCTGAGTGGCTCATAGAATTCAGAGAAACATTTTACTTACTAGATGAGCAGTTTATTATGAAAGGATGTAACTCAGGAATAGTCATTTGGAAGAGATGTGTAAGGATATGGGGAGGGGAAGTGGAGCTCTGAGACCATCTCAGAGTGGCTGCTACTCTCCCCAAATCTCCACATGTTCACCAACCCAGAAGTTCTTCAAAACCAATACTTTGGGGATTTTTATGGAGGAGGCTTCATTACATAGGCATGATGAATCATTAACTCCGTTTTTAGCCTTTCTCCCTACTCAAGAGAATGGGAGGCAAGGCTAAAAATTTCCAAGCTTCTAATCATGTATTGTTCTTTCTGCTGGCTAGCCCTCATCCAGGACCCATCCAGGAGCCCACTGAAAGTCGCCTCATTAGAACAAAAGGCACTCTTATCACCCAGGAAATCACAAGGGTTTTAGGGTCCCTGTGTCAGGAACTGAGTTTAATAACCAAATATTAGAACAAAAAATGCTCCTGGTGCTCTTATTACTTAGGAAATTACAAGGGTTTCTGAAGCTCTGTGCCAGAAACCAGGGGCAGAGACCAATATATATTTTTTATTACCTCACAAATACCATACGTTTTTCTCTAAATTTTACCTTGGTCACATTCTCTAGATTTTGTGATATTTTTGCGGTTTTGTTTTTCTTTTTTTTTTTTTTGAACAAGAAGTTTACGGTATTCATGACTGATCCTCAATATCAATAATTGGATTATCAGTACTTTTATTTTTTTAATAAATTCTGAAGGAGGGTATATTAGTTATTTGTTGCTATGTAGCAAACTACTCCAAAACAGTTGCAACCAGTAGTTGCTTAAAACAACATTTATTTTCTCACACAGTTTCTGTGGGTCAGGAATTCAGGAGCAGCTTAGATAGATGGTTGTGGCTCTTGGTCTCTCATGGGTTACAGTCAAGATGTTAGCTGGAGTTGCAGTCATCTGAAGGCTTGACAGGAGCTGGAGAATCTGCATCTAAACTGGTTCACTCATATGGTTGGCAAGTTACTACTTACTCCTGGCAAGAGTCCTCAGTTCCTTATGATGTGGACCTCTTCATAGGGTTGCCTGACTGTCTTCCCTACATGGCAGGTGGCTTCACCCAGAGCAGGTGGTCCAGGGGAAGTCAAATTTTCTATCCTCAGAAGTCACATTCCATTATTACCACAATAACCTGCTGGTTATACGAGCCAGCTCAATAGTGTGATAGGTGATTACTCAAAGAAATGAATACTAGAAGACGAGAACCATTGGGGGCCATTTTGGAGGGTAGTTAAAGTGGAATAAATAAAACCTTGCACTTTGAGAATAAGATCTCCTCTCTTAAGAGGGCCAGAAAGTTATCTGGGGTACCACCTCCCCTTCTCAGACCTCAGTACCTACTCCAAGTATCTTCTGAATTTCTTGTATAAGAAATTCTCATTTTATACATAGAGAGCTATAATTGTTGCCTTCAGTTGGGATAAATGGAGCTACTGAGTATTCAGTGTTGGAGATTGGTATGCTTTTCTACCATTCATTTTCCTTGTCTTCTCTATGATCATTGTCCTGCTGCTACTTTTTTCTTTTGGCTGTGCTGTGCGGCTTGTTTGTGGGATTTTAGTTCCCTGACCAAGAATCAAACCCGGCCCCTCGGCAGTGCGAGCGCGGAGTCCTAATCACAGGACCTCCAGGGAGTTCCCTGTTCTGCTGCTACTTTAGATCTTACATTTATTCTGGAGTTCCCCTGAGGAAACTTATTTTTTTTTAAGTTTTCTTTTACTAATATTGGGTTGTAACTCCCTCTATACTAGTGGCTTTTTAGCCCATGTGCTTTATGTCTTCCAGATATTCTTCAGCATTCTGGTCATCTCAGCTTTTTAGCTTTCCTGATTGCATAGATTTATCCTTTTTATTGTTGTTTTTTCTGTGACATTTCTGAAGGAAGTCAAGGTAAACTGAAATAATCAGCCTTCTTAAAGGGGAAGCCTCTGCTTCTGAACCTACCCCTTTGTTAGGGTTGACTCATTGTTATGCAGTCTGGTCTACCTCCAAAGGGAGAAAAGACTATTTCCCTGTGTGCTTTCTCGTGTTTACTTAGAAAAGACCATTTTTTTTATTAGCAAGTAGATTGCACCACAAATCCAGTGTCGGAGATTCCATGTTTGTTTACCTGCTGCTGCCTTTTCAAGGGAGTAATCTGGATATCATGAGCTAGCTCTGTCTTATTTAAGAATTAGGAAATTGATAGCTCAGGATGTATTTGAGTTTTTTTCAACTATAATCTGAGTTCTCCCTGTAGCCAGTTAATGGTCCTTTTGTTTATGGTTGTTGGGCGTTTTTTGTTTCACTGAGGGTGATTTTTCTTGTTTTCCTTACATCATTGGTTAAAGAATAGCATTTTCTCAGGACAGAGAATGGTGTGTACATGAGAAAAGCTGTATATAGAATGACATCAATATAGGAAACAGTATATTTGAACCTATCTGCTCAAAATCAATCATCCGTTAGTTGTCTCACTGACAGCCCTTTAACCTTGGGGGAGAGAAAGATTTACAGAAAAGGATGGATGTATTGCACCCGAGTTCTTAACCTAGATCTGCCTGCAACTGGTTCTGTGAGTAGATTTGCGTCTCAGGTTTTCCTGTGTGAAAATGAGGGAGTTATATTTGGTGATCTTTTAAAAGTAAGTGAGTCTATAACTTTTATTAAGACAGTTTGGATAGTCTATTGCCTTAAAGTAATTACGATGAACGGTTATTTTGCAATGCAAGGAATAACAAGTTTTTTGAGCATTCTCCTGGTTTGGAGTCTGAAAAGGATCATGTTTTCTTCTGTATTGTATGATGTTGTATAAGAAATTCTAAGCTGCCTTTTTAAAGCAAAAAAAAAAAACCCAACTTTTTCTTAGCACTCTCTCCCGTAAAAAAGAAAAGCAAACTGTTCTAAGATCTTACTACAGTAAAAATGCTTAAACTCAAGTTTTCATGTGTCATGGCAAAGTTACCTAAACATGCTGATTGGGGGGGAGAGGGGGGCTGTGTATTCAGTAGTAAACACAATTGGAGAACATAATTTCTTTGGCCCTAGTGCTCAAATTGTAGGAATTTGGTCTCCTTATGTTTCCTGTATAAGCTGAAAGTCTCATTAGAAACATACTGTTCTTAAAGTTTTTAGCAAAAATTCTTAGAGTTTGTGTTCACATGGGTAATTTCTAGAAATTCTCAGATTGTTTCTCTCTAAGGCAGTGTTTTCAATTTTCTCTCTACTAAAGTAGTTTAATTAACATTTGCTAATTAACTCACTGGGGTTGTAGCATATAATATTTACATAAATTCAACTGTGTGAGCATGTCGAAGGAAAAAATTATTTTAATAGTAGGGAGGATTCTATTCATCATTTTTCTCAAATGAACATATGCCCTGGAGTAATGGCTCTTGTGAAAAAGTACAGTACTACTTTATAAGTAGTTCAGAGCTTTTCAGAGAATATTTGACCATATGTGCTCTCTCCTTACTCACTGACTTTAGTGCCAGGTCTTAAATCTTGAGTCCCATGTATGACACTTTCCTCTTTCCAAAAAAAATAATGTTTTCATTGAATTCAAGTCTTTGTTTCCTTTATACTGTTTATCCATCCAAATAAACACATTAGCTTTGATTCACAAGCTTAATTCCTCCTTCTATTCAGCACATTTATAGTCAGATTCTATGTGCTCAGAGAATGTAGACTACTGTTAGCCAGTGTAATATTTAAGATGTAGTTATAACATAAATCAGTGCCAATAAAGTGTTATAATGCATTCCAAAAGCTGGAAGGGTTTCTAGATTCTTTGCAAGTTTGTGTTGCTTCTTTCATTAGCTTCTTTCATAGTTCAGAAGTGAATATATTTTATTTTTAGATATGTGTCTTAAAGAAGTCCTCCCGGGACTTCCCTGGTGGCACAGTGGCTAAGAATCCGCCTGCCAATGCAGGGGACACGGGTTTGAGCCCTGGTCTGGGAAGATCCCACATGCCGCAGAGCAGCTAAGCCCGTGCGCCACAACTACTGAGCCTGTGCTCTAGAGCCCACGAGCCACAACTACTGAAGCCCACGCGCCTAGAACCGTGCTCCGCAACAAGAGAAGCCACGACAATGAGAAGCCTGCGCACCGCAACGAAGAGTAACCCCCACTCGCCGCAACTAGAGAAAGCCCGCGCGCAACAATGAAGACCCAACACAGCCAAAAATAAATAAATAAATAAAATTTATAAAAAATTAAGAAGTAAAGAAGTCCTCCCAATATTATTTCTTTTTTATTTATTCTTTTACACTAATGCAAAGTTTATACTTCTCATCATTTACAAGGGGCATTCCATGGTTAATAATCATAAAGTACTGTAGTAACTTATAAATGCCTTTTTTTCCTGAAGATTTCATGTTGTTAAACCTATGATTCTCCCACTGAAGTTGTTTACTTATTTTGTGATGGTTGCACATATTCTCAAAAACAACTTGATGGGCATATTTGATGTCAGGATTCTAATAGGTACTTTACAAATAAATACATTTACTAAAAGATATATATGTAGAGTACCTATGCACATATATGTATGCATAAATATACACGTATATGTGTGACGGTGTGTCTCCATGTGTATATGTGATTCCAGGCACACTGCTATGCAGTATTGAAAACTCAGAGGTGAGAGACAGAATGGCTTTTCTGGAGAATTGCAAACATTTCCATATGGTCATTTTTGAGTATTAGACATTATAAAATATTTTTCTTCATTTTAATATCAATTAAGAAATAGCATGTCATCATATGATTAGACTACAGATTAGTAAACCTTGGATTCATTTGATCTGAGTGAGTTCCTAAGTAAATTGCACCCCTGTATATTCGCTGGGAACAAATGAGGAGAAAAAAAGATTTTATAAAATTGTCAGCAATTACCACAGTTCACTGTGGACAGGTTTATCTAGAAATCACAAAAAGCTGTTATTTTATTTGGAATTATGCTTCAGCTCTGGAGAACTCAAGGAAACATCTTACCAGAAAATGTTCCCCAACTTGACTTACTAAATGTGCATAATTTCATACACAGCATTTTCAACCTGATCCCTTTAGGAGTAGTAAAAATATGTTTGCTTGTCTGTTAACTTGGAATTTATACCTATTTTATTGCTTATTTCCCCCACCTTCAAAATTTCTCTTAACTCTATTTTAATCTTCACCTTGCTGCAGATGATCTATGTGGAAAGAGATATGTGAAAACTAATTCTAGCTGACTGATAAACAGCCTAAATATGTTCTTACCTAAGTTTCATCTCAAAGAACATTAACAAAACGTGGAAACCACCCACAGATTTCTTCTAAAATGCCTTTTCTATATTATTTGACTGTTTATCACAACATTTTTCTAACTGAAGAGAGAGGCAAAGTTCTAATCTTCTGTCCAGTCTTACTCTTCTTTGAAAAATGTCAGCCATGCAGAGTTAGACACTAGATAAACTAGTAGTAGAATTTGTATTTTTCAACTTTCACCTAAATTAGACGGAAGTTGATAATAGTATTATTTTCAGTGTTTTCTTCAATCATCAGAAAGAGAGTAGTATTACTTTATTTTTTTTAATTTACCAAGAGTTCTTGTCACAAAGTAATATGCCCCTCTGCTGGAACTTTAGGGTTTTAACCAAAAAAAGGTTATTAAAGAAAATAATGATCATTTGTATGTTTTTAATTTTCAGTCCCATCCTCCAATTTTACAAAGGTTTTTGTAGACATTTTATTAGTACATTTCATTTTCTCTCATGTAAATTATTTGTTTTTGCAAACTGGGAAGTGGTGTGTTTTTATATTTTGAAAAAATGCTTATAAAATTCACTCATACTCTTTGTAGGAATATCTGTTAATAGACTAGAAAGTCCTCTTCATAAGTGTTTTTAAGTGCATATGTATGAGAATTTTTATACATAATACACCATTTTCAGCCACAAAAACAGAAGTGAAAACATTTTCGAAGTGCTCTTTCCATAGCACAAGTTTCTTTCAAAAAGCAGTTTCTTTTCTACTTTCATCGGAAAGTTCTACACCAAGTATTTTTGTTTGGAGTTTTGTTTGTTTGTTTTTTGCTAAATAACATGATTTTGACAGGCAGCCACTTTTCATTCCAGGAAAGATCAGCAATTTATTGGAACACCTGAATCATTTTTCTTTTATTTAAAACATCATTAACAATACCTTAGTTCAGCAAGACAACTGGATTTTTATTTTCTTTTTCTTTTTTTTTTCTTTATTTGCTTTATTGTTTGCTCTTTCTCGTCCATATACATCTAGATCGACATGTATTCACACATACACACACAAATAATATATATACATAACATTTTTCTGAATGATTCAAGAGTAAGTTACTTGCATAAAGCCTTTCACCCCCAAATATTTCAGTGAGCATTTCCTCTAAATAATAATATTCTCCCATCCAAGTGGGCCCGTATTGTGTTATAATAAGCTGAAAGTGAATAAACGTGATGATGCCACTTGTAACCCCTATCTGCTACTGATCTCCCACTCTTTCCTTAGGACTCCTGGGTTGCTGGTAGTGACATGATATGACCTGCTAACAGGGATGAAGTGAAGATATTAATGTCATTTTATATATTAAATATTATATAAGCTTAATTCTTTTTTTGGATAAATATAAGTAAACGTTTTAAAATACTTTACCTGAGAGGGTTGTTTTGCACCACCCATCTTGGAAGGCATTGATCTGCAGGCTAGGAAAAACTATTTATTGTCTCTTTGACCTACTTGGAAAACTTTGAAACTAATAGGACATGTTCTCACCGCTTTTCTCTTGTAAATGCTCTCTTTGGTATACAGTTTTATAGGTCTTACTCACATTACTACTATGGCTTTCATCTAATTTTCCTTTCTCCTTACCTTGTCATTTCACTGACTCCACTCACTTGAAATATAAGTATACTCCTGTAGGGCTTGCCTGAGGTGCTTCACTGAATCCAGTTTGCATTAACCAAAGACAAATATCAAACAAATAAAACTTGCCCCTCTTTTTGCAGTGTTTCATTCAAAACGCAGATCATTTTATGGTGCTACAAAAGATTTTAATAAAACGTTAAAAATATATAGTGTGCACAAATATATGTATATATACGTATAAATGTGGCAACTTGTTCATGTTCTTTTAAGTGACAAATATTATGAAGCAGTATCTAGAGGCTCCATTTTGGTAAAAAGTGTGTGTGTGTGTGCGTGCGTGCTTATACCAGTAGTGGTATTGCTTGCATTCAGTTTTCCTGAATTTAACCAAGTAAAAATTGTTGGAATTGCTGAACTTTGAATATTTATTAAACCCAAGAGATGATTTTATAAAAGATTCCAATCTGAGGTTTAAAAAAAGTTCCTTTTTTTACAATGCATGTTTCAACTTTAGACCCTATTGTCTTCCTACTGTGAAAAATGAAGAAATTTGCATTCTTATGCATTCACTTCTTTTTTGGTATAATTATTTTCACATTATCAAGATTTATATGTTTATTACCTATTTTGCAACTATAATGTTTATAGTTGTTTAGTTTTTTTTTTTTTTTTTTGGCTGCGTTGGGTCTTCGTTGCTGTACGCGGGCTTTCTCTAGTTGCGGCAAGTGGGGGCTACTCTTTATTGTGGTGAGTGGGCTTCTCATTGTGGTGGCTTCTCCTGTTGAGGAGGATGGGCCCTAGGATGCATGGGCTTCAGTAGTTGCAGCACGTGGGCTCAGTATTTGCAATGCATGGGCTCTAGGGCGTTGTGGCTCAGTAGTTGTGGTGCATGGGCTTAGTTGCTCCGTGGCAACCAGGGATCAAACCCATGTCCCCTGCATTGGCAGGTGGATTCTTAACCACTGCGCCACCAGGGAAGCCCCTAGTTGTTTAGTTTTAATTCTTCACTTTAGTGGATTCACAGCTCACCATCGTGTGTGTGTGGGGAGGTGGTGAATCATGCTTTAATTGGCTGGATTTCATGGTTGAGCTCCCCACACTCCACTCCCCCACAAAGCTTTATTTGCACTGTTTATTGAGTCCATTCTAGTTTGATAAGGTTATACCTGTTATACCTTTATATGTGAATGAAATCTTTACTGATTATGAGTCTTTACACTCTTTCCCTCAGAACTTTGTAAATATTAATCCATTGTCTTTCAGCATTTATTTTTCTACCTTGAAGATGTTTTCAGCCTGTATGCCTGATGAATTTTTTCTTTAATTTTAAAGTTTAATAAATGAATCATGATTTTTACAGTTTGCTTCTCTCCTTATTTGATGCACTTGTGAGCGTTTGGGGGCTTTGGAGAGTGAGGTTTAAGTTGGGAACTATGCACAATTCTTCTAGAATTTCCATGGCTTTTGTTTCTTTATAGTATTAACTTCTGCCTCTTTCGTTCTTTAGTTACTGCTTGGACATTCTTTTCTCTTTTTTTCAGAGTGTTTTTTTGTGGTAAAGTACATATAACATAAAATTTACCATCTCAACCATTTTTAAATGTACTGTCTGGTGGCATTAAATACATTAATACAAGTACACTACCATCATCATCATCCATCTCCAGAACTCTTTTCGTCTTGTAAACTGAAACTCTATACCCATTAAAAAATAACTCCTCATTCTCCCCTTGCCCCCAGCCCCTGGCTGCCACCACGCTACATTTTGTGTCTATGATTTTGACTCTTCTGTGTATTTAATATAAGTGGAATCATACATTATTTGTCTTTTAGTGACTGCCTTAATTCACTTAGCATAATGTCCTTAAGCTTCATCTATGCTGTGGCATGTGTCAGAATTTCCTTCCTTTTTAGGATTTAATATCCCATTGTAGGTATATACCGTATTTTGATTATCCATTTATCTGTCATTGGACACTTCATATTTTATCAGTTGTGCTACTGTGAACATGAGTGTACAAATATCTGAGACCCTGATTTCAGTTCTTTTCAGTATTTATACCCAGAAGTGGAATGACTGCACCATATGACAACTCTGTTTTTAATTTTTTGAGTAACTGCCATATTGTTCTCCACAGGCTTCTCTACTATTTTACATTCCCAGCTAACAGTGCTAAGGGTTCTCATATCTCCACATTGTCTTCAACACTTGTTATTTAATGTTTTTGTTTTTGTTTTAATATAGTAACCATCCGAATGGGTGTGAGGTGGTATCTCATTGTAGTCTTCATTTGAATTTTCCTAACGATTAGTGATATTGAGCATCTTTGCATGTGCTTCTTTGTATATCTTTCCTGAAGAAATGTCTATTCAAATCCTTTACCCATTTTTGAATTAGGTTATTTATTTTTGTGTTGCTGAGTTTTAAGAGTTCTGTATATATTAATTGTCATATATGTATTTTTAATCCTTGATTGGATAAATGATTTGCAAATATTTTCTCACATTCTGTGGGTTGTCGTTTTACTCTGTTAATAGTGTCTTTTAGTGCACAAATTTTAAATTTTTCATGAAGTCCAATTTATCTCTTTTTTTCTTTTGCCTGTGTTTTTGGTGTCATATCCAGGAAACTATTGCAAAATTAAATATCATGAAGCTTTTACCCTATATTTATTTATCTTAAATTTCTTCTAAGAGATGTATAGTTTTAGGTCATTTATTTAGCTCTTTGATGAGTTGATTTTTTTATATAGTGTTCATAAGGATCCAACTTCATTCTTTTGCATGTGGATATTCAGTTTTCCCAGAATCATTTGTTAAAAGACAGTCTTTGCCCCATTGAATAGCTTTGGCACCATTGTCAAAAATCATTTGACCGTGTGTGTGTGTGTGTGTGTGTGTGTGTGTGTGTGTGTGTGTGTATTTATTTTTTTATTTCTAGGTTGTCTCTTCTGTTTCATTGGTCTATATGTCCGTCTTTATGCCAGTACTATGTTGTTTTGATGACTGCAGCATTGTAGTAAGTTTTGAAATCAGAAAGTGTTAGTCCTCCAGCTTTGTTGTTCCTTTATCAGCCTTGTTTTGGCTATTTAGTGTCCTTTAAGATTTCATATGAACTTTAGCATGGGTTTTTCTTTTTTTCCAAATACATCGTTGGGATTTTGATAGAGATTACATTGAATCTGTAGATCAAGCCAGGTAGTGTTGACAGCTTACAATATTTTAAGTCTTCTAATCTATGAACATGGGATGTATTTCCACTTATAAGTTTCTTTCAGTAGTGCTTTGTAGATTTCACTGTACAAGTCTTTCACCTCCTTGGCTAAGTTAATTCGTACATATTTTATTCTATTTGATGCTGCCGTAAATGGAATTGTTTTCTTTTTTCTTTTACTTTTTTTGGGGGGTGGGGGGCGGATAGTTAGACTTTTATTTTATTGTTTTTATTTTTATAAATTTATTTATTTATTTTTGGTTGTGTTGGGTCTTCATTGCTGCGTGTGGACTTTCTGTAGTTGTGGCAAGCAGGAGCTACTCTTCATTGCAGTGCGAGAGCTTCTCATTGCGGTGGCTTCTCTTGTTGTGGACCACAGGCTCTAGGTGCATGGGCTTCAGTAGTTGTGGCTCTCGGGCTCCAGAGTGCAGGCTCAGTAGTTGTGGCGCACGGGCTTAGTTGCTCCGCGGCATGTGGGATCTTCCCAGACCAGTGCTTGAACCCGTGTCCCCTGCAATGGCAGGCGGATTCTCAACCACTGTGTCACCAGGGAAGACACTGGACTTTTATTTTAAATTGAAGTATAGTTGATTTAAAACGTGTTAGTTTCAGGTGTGCAGCAAAGTGATTCAGTTTATATATATAACTCAGTTTATATATATATGTAAAACAATGTATATATACATTTTAGCTTCCTCTCCATTATAGGTTATTACAAGATATTGAATATAGTTCCCTGTGCTATACAGTAGGTCCTTGTTGTTTATTTTATATATAGTAGTGTGTATTGGAATTGTTGTATTGATTTCCCTTTCAGATTGTTTTAGAAATGCAGCTGAATTTTTTACATTGACTTTGTATCCTACTATTTTGCTGAATTCATTTATTCTAACAATTTCTTCATGGAATCTTTATGGTTTTCTACATACAAGATTATGTCATCTGTGAACAGAGACAATTTTACTTCTTCTGTTCCAATTTGGATACCTTTAATTCTTTTTCTTGCCTAATTGCTCAGACTAGAACTTCCAGTACTATGTTGAATAGAACATAGAAGGGGTGAAAGCAGTCATCCTTGCCTTGTTCCTGATTATAGAGGAAAAGTTCTCAATCTTTCACCATCATGTTCACTGTGGGTTTTTAATATATAGCTTTTATTATGCTGACATAGTTTTCTTCTGTCCCCAGTTTGTTTAGTTGAACTTTTAATGCTGCTTCTGCATCACTTGAGATAATTATGTGTTTTTTCCTCTAATTACGTTGATGTGAAGTGTTACATACATCAGTTTTTATGTGTTGAACCATCCTTGCATTTCAAGAATAAATCCCACTTGGTCATGATGTATAATCTTTTTAATATGCTGCTGAATTCAGTTTGCTAATATTTTGTTGAGGATTTTTACATCAGTGTTCATAAGTATTTAGGTCTGTAGTGTTCTTATAGTGTCTTTGGTACCAGTGTAATGTTGGCCTCAAAGAATGAATTAGAACGTGTTCCTTCTTCAATTTTTTGGATAAGTTTGGGAAGAATTGATGCTAGTTCTTCTTTAAATGTTTGGTAGAATTCCAGGGCTCTTCTTTGTCAAGATATTTTTGACTTTAGATTCACTCTCTTTACTAGTTATATGTCTAGTCAGATACTCTATTTCCTTGTGATTTAGTCTTGGTAGATTTTGTGTTTCTATGAATTTGTCCATTTTATCTAGGTTTTTCAATTTGTGGGCATGCAATTTATAGTACTCTCTTCTAATTTTTCTTTATTTCTGTAGAATTGGTAGTACTGTCCCCACATTGACTTCTGATTTTATTAATTTGAATCTCTTCTCTTTTTTTCATAGTCCATCTAGCTAAAGATTTGTCAATTTTGTTGATCTTTTCAAAGATACAGCTTTTGGTTTCTCTGTTGTTTTTCTATTCCCTATTTTTAAGAAAAATCTCTGCTCTAATCTTTATTATTTCATTCCATCTGCTGTCTTTAGGCTTAATCTGTTTACACTTTGTTTAGTTTCTTAAGGTTGAAGAGTATGTTATTGATTTGAGATTTTTCTTCTTTTTCAATTAAAAAGTTGATAGCTCTGAATTTCTCCTTTAGCACTGCTTTACCTGTGTGCCAGGAGTTTGGTAAATTGTGTTTTCATTTTCATTTATCTCTGGGTATTTTCTAATATCCCATGTGATTTCTTCTTTGATCCATTGATTGTTTAAGAATGTGTTGTTTAATTTCCACATATTTGTGAATTGTCTTCTTTTTCTTCCAATATTTCTAACTTCATCTCAGTTTGGTTGGAGAAGATACTTGGTATGGTATCTATCTTTTAAAATCTGTTGAGACTTAATTTGTGTCCTAATATATGGTATGTCCTGGAAAATGACCCATGTGCACTTGAGAAGAATGTATATTCTATTGTGTAGTGTATTTTGAATAGGTCTGTTATATCTAGTTGGTATATTATGTTCTTCATGTCCTCTGTTTACTTATTTTCCATATGGTTGTTCTAGCCAGTGAGAGTGGGGTATTGAAATCTCCAACTGTTATTGTAGAACTGTATTTCTCCCTTCAGTTCTGTTAATTTTTTTCTTCATATACTTTGAAGGTTTGTTATTTGGTGTGTAAATGTTTATAATTGTTATATCTTCTTGTTGTGTTGAACCTTTTATTAATGTACTTATTTGTCTCTTGCATCCTTTTTTGTTTTAAAGTCTATTTTGTCTGATATTACTATAGACACCTCTGCTATCTTTTGGTTATTTGTATGGAATATCTTTTCCCATTCTTTCACATTCAAACTATATGTGCCTTTGGATTTAAAGTGAATCTCTTGTAGCTATCATATAGTTGCATCATATTTGTTATCTATTCTGCCAGTCTCTTGATTGTAGAGTTTAACTCATTTATGTTAAAAACTGCTTATGGATAAGGAATTTTTTCTTTCATTTTGCTATTTGTTTTCTATATGTCTTATAGCTTTTTTGTCCCTCATTTTCTGTATTACTGTCTACTTTTGTGCTTAGTTGATTGGGAGGGGTGACAAGGAAACATTTAAATTCCTTTCTTATTTCTTTTTGTGTATGTTCATAAATATTTTCTTTGCAGTTACCATAGGGATTACATTTAAAATTCTGAAATTGTAACACTAGTTTGCTTATGTTATTTAAATAACATACCAAAATCTCTGCTCCTTTACTACTCCAAACCCGCCCTTTTAAGTTGTTCATGTCACAGTTACATCTTTTTACATTGTGTACCCAAAGACATAAACTAAGTTATTTGAAATGCATTAGTCGTTTAAATTATGTACAAAACAAAAATGTGGAATTAAAGACCAAATTAGAATAATACTAGCTTTTAAAATCACTCATGTACTTTTATTGAGACATTTATCTCCTTATGTGGTTTTGTGTTCCTGTCTTGTGTCCTTTTATTACACCTTGCAGGACTTCCCTATGCATTTCTTGCAGTGCAGGTCTAGTGGTAACAGATTCCTTCTTTTATTTACCTAAGAATGACTTAAGTTCTCCCTTGCTCTTAAAGGATAGTTTTTCGGGATATATGCTTCTTGGGTGACAGGTTTTTATTTATTTATTTATTTTATCTTTTTGCACTTTGACAATATTGGCCCACTCCCTTCTTGCCTCCAAAGTTTTTGATGAGGACTCCGATGCTAATATTATTGAGGATCTCTTGTATGTGAAGTGTTGCTTCTTTCCTTCACCTTTCAAGACTTTCTCTGTCTTTTGAAAATTTGATTATAATGTGTCTCTGTGTAGATCTCTGTGAGTTCATCAAACTTCTAGTTCATTGAGCTTCTTTCATTAAATTTGGAGTTTCAGCTATTATTTCTTTATATATTCTCTTATCCCTTTTTTCTTTCTCCTTCTGGGACTCCCACAATGCATTTGTCGGCCCATTTGATGGTGTCCCACAGGTCCCTTAGGCTCTGTTCACCTTTCTTCAATCTTTTTTCTATTTGTTTCTCTGACTTGGTAATTTTCATTGTCCTATCTTAATGTTCACTCATTCTTTCTTCTGCCTGATCAAATATGCCTTATAATTCTTGTAGTAAAGTTTTCACCTCAGTTATTGTACTTTCAGCTCCAGAATTTCCTTTTCAGTTTTCTTTATTCATACTATTTCCATTTTGTTCATATTTCATTTTCTTGACTTTCTGTAAATTTTACTTTAGTTCTTTGAGAATCTTTAAGACAGTTGCTTTAGAGTCTAGTAGATCTGCCATCAGGTCTTTTTAAAGAACATCGTCTGTTTATTTATATTTTTTCTTTTTATGGGCTATACTCTCCTCTTTATATTTCTTGATAATTTTAATTTGAAAACTGGACATTTGAATTTAATCATTTGGTAACTCTGGAAATCAGATTTCCCCATTCTGCAGGGTTTGCTGGGTTTTTGTTGTCATTTTTGTTTATTGTTTTGCTTTTTTTAAATTGTGTGTTCTGTCTCTTTGCCAAAGATCAACTGAGGTATATACTTAAGGTCTTCTTACGTGCTTTTGAGCCTGGACTTTTCCCTGGGCATGCATGGTGACTTTCCAATTTCCCTCATATGTGCAGTTTCTTTTAAATGTCCTTGTATTTGATGTGTGTCTTTCCAAAAGAGAATAAGAGTAAAATGAAGGGAGGGTGAAAGGGCGCTGGCCCCCTAGCATACTTCAGCAGGAACAAGAGGGACTTGCAACAGTCAGGGGAGATGGAACAGCAGTGGCTACCTGTCTCTGTTCCTCTGAGATGAGAAGCTGTGATCAGATCACAGATCCTTGACATTTGGACAGCAGGGTCCTTTTTACCCACCCTGTCACCACAAGCTATGTGTAAGCTGCTCCAGGAACATGTGCATATAACTGCCACCCATTGAACTGGGTAATGGGGAATGGGTAGCTACTACTGTGCTAAGAGCTGAAATCGACCAAAATTAATGGCAATTTGCTTTCCTAGCCTTCCCCTGGCAATTGCAAACCTTTAATATAGTATATTCTAGAGTTCCAAAATAGTTTCATCAGACAGATTTTGCAAGTGCAATTGCTTTCTTGGTGTAGAGACAGATTCCTGTTGCTTTCTACTCCACCATCTTCTCATAATCTACCTAGGACATTTCTTTTTAACTGTTTGTTTTATTAGATATTACAAGTACAAAGAAAGACTCCACACAAAAACTACTAGAACTGATAAACGAATTCAGCAAGGTAGCAAGATACAAGATTAACATAAAGAAATATGTTGCATTTCTTTACACTAACAGTGAAATATAAGAAAGTAAAAAAAAACAGTCCCTTTTAAAATTGCAGCAAAAAAAAAAAATAGGAATAAACCTGACCAAGGAGGTGAAAGACTTACATGCTGAGAACTGTAAAACATGATAAAAGAAATTGAAGATGATTCAAAGAAATGGAAAGATACCGCATGCTCTTGGAGCAGAATTAACATTGTTAAAGTGACCATACATCCCAAAGCAATGTACAGATTTAATGTGATCGCTATCAGATTACCTATGACATTTTTCACAGAACTAAAACAAATAATCCTAAAATTTATAGGGAACCATAAAAGACCCAGAATTGCCAAAGCAATCCTGAGGAAGAAGAACAAATCTAGAGGCATAAACCTCCCAGACTTCAGACAATATTACAAAGCTATAGTAACATAGTAACTGTGTAACAGTGTGGTATTGGCACAAAAACAGACATGGGTCAATGGAACAGAATAGAGAGCCCAGGAATAAACCTACAGTTAATTAATCTTTGACAAAGGAGAGAAGAATATACAATGGAGAAAAGACAGTCTCTTCAGCCAGTGGTGTTAGGAAAGCTGGACAGCTGCATGTAAATCAGTGAAGTTTGAACACACCCTCATACCCAACACAAAAATAAACTCAAAATGGCTTAAAGATTTAAATATAAGACCTGACACCATAAAACTCCTAGAAGAGAACGTAGGCAAAACATTCTTTGACATAAATCATAGCAGTATTTTCTTAGCTCATTCTCCCAGGGCAATAGAAATAAAAGCAAAAATAAGCAAATGACACCTAATCAAACATATAAGCTTTTGCACAACAAAGGAAACCATCAACAAAATGAAAAGACAGCCTACGGACTGGGAGAAAATATTTGCAAACGAAGTGACCGACAAGGGATTAAACTCCGAAATATACAAACAGCTCATGCAGCTCAATGACAAAAAAAAACAAAAACAAAAAAAAAACCATTCAAAAAATGGGTGGAAGATCTAAATAGACATTTCTCCAAAGAAGACATACAGATGGCCAAAAAGCACATGAAAATATGGTCAACATCACTAATTATTAGAGAAATGCAAACCAAAACTATAATGAGGTACCACCTCACAACAGTCAGAATGGCCATCATCAAAAAAGTCTACAAATAATAAATGCTGGAGAGGGTGTGGAGAACAGAGAACCCTCCTACACTGTTTGTTGGTGGCAATGTAAATTGGTACAGTCACTATGGAGAACAGTATGGAAGTTCCTTAAAAAACTAAAAATAGAGTTGCCATGTGATCTAGCAATACCACTCCTGGTCATATATCCGGAGAAAACTAATTCGAAAAGGTACATGCACCCCAGTGTTCACAGCATCGCTATTCACAATAGCCAAGATACAGAAGCAACCTAAATGTCCATCGATAGGTGAATGGATAAAGAAGATGTAGTATATATACACAATGGAATACTATCAGCCATAAAAAAAGAATGAAATAGTGCCATTTGCAGCAACATGGGTAGACCTAGAGATTATCATACTAAGTAAAGTAGGTCAGAAAGACAAATACCATATGATATCACTTATAAGTAGAATCTAAAATATGATACAAGTGAACTTATTTACAAAACAGAAACAGATTCACAGACATAGAAAGAACTTATGGTTTCCAAAGGGGAAAGGGAGTGGGGGAGGGATAAATTAGGAGTTCGGGATTAGCAGATAGAAACTACTATATATAAAATAGATAAACAATGAGGTCCTACTGTATCACACAGGGAACTGTATTCAGTATCCTGTAATAAATGGAAAAGAATATGAAAAAGAATATGTGTATATATGTATATCTGAATCACTTTGCTGTACACCAGAAACTAAAACAACGTTGTAAATCAACTATACTTCAATTTGAAAAAAAGATATTGCAGAGAGTCTCTTATTCCATCTTGCACCACAGTTCTTACCTACGTGATTCCTTATTGGCTTTTCAAAGTTTCTATGATAAATGTGTTACTTTCTAATAAGTAAAAAAAATAAGTTTATGGTCTTAAAAATATAGATGCCTATAAAAAACATAAATTGTACAGATACACATTTGAAGAAATAGATTATCATCCTTGAACTTATGGAATACTAGCAATTTTCTTTCAGAATGCATCCTTCCACTGTTTTTATTCCCCTAAAGAAAAGTCCAGTGATGATTTTGATGGCGTTTCTGATGTTTACAGGGGTTTTTTTTTTCTCCCTTCCTCTTGAGACTAAATGACCATTGTGTTGGTGTCACTAGATCTAACAGCTGCTGCTTATAAGTTATGTGATCTTGGGCAAGTCATTTAAAACCTCTTTGTTCGATTTCCACTCATATAAAAGGTAGACTATATGTTCTTTATGGTTTCTTTCACCACTAAGTCCATGAGTTTATCCCTTGTTTTATACTTGTGTTGCCTTTTCTGCTTTTTATATTCATATGTCTTATTCCAATGAGATTTTAAGCTTCTTGAGGATAGAGACCAACTTTTACATTTCATCTTTCCTGTAATGCTTGCCACATGGCCTTGTAATAAGTAAACATTCACTAAATACTTGTTAGATTGAGTTGATTGAGAATCTTTGAAATCAACTTGGAGCCCGTTGGTTGTCTCGTTTAATATAATACAAGGAGGCGTTTATATAGAATAAGCATTTATTTAATTCCTTTTCAAAATGCATTTATTTTCTATGTCATTTGAAATGTCATTCTCAGCAACAGTTTGTGTTTTAGTGTAGCAAAAATGTTTCTTTAAGCAGTGTCTGAAACTGAAGCCATAAGCTCACATATATATATGTCACCTATACATGTATACATAAACTCACACACACACACACACACACACACACACACACACACACACACACAACAATCAATATGCCAAAGGTATGTTGTGTGGCCCTGTTATTTCATGTTATTAACTTCTTGGGCCAAAGGGACTTAATCATTAAATGTTATCACCATATAACAATATCACCAAAAATTTTATATCTAGTTTACATAACTGGCAACAAGTTGAGTGCCTAAAATCTGTGGCATGAAAGGACTTGTGACTTAACAGTATTATTTTGGTGAAGCAATAATTTGCTTTTGACTTCAAAACATTATCGTATTACTTCAGTGATTTGTTGAGCAGCTTATTCTTAGATATAGCTGGTGGTATTCCAAAGCAAGTGTCATGACCTGTGCCCTTGTAATATTTGATAATTCTAAGTTAATACAGTAATATTCAAAATTAGGTTGAATTTTGTCATAATATAAATGTTGTGTTGTGAGTCAGCAAGCTGAGAGGTATTTGGTCAGTTGACTAGACATTAGAAAAAAATCTGATTTGAAGGAGTGTGTCAGGAATCTATCCACATAGGTTTTCCCTCGTTCGTTTAGTACTGTTAGTTTGAAAGACAATGATTCGAACTAGCCTAAAATGAAGAGGTCAAGTTAACTGTGCATACCAAGTAGATTTTTGTTTAACATCTGTAGAGTGGGAAAACACTTTGACATCTGACTGGATATTGAACTATATTTGAAAATAAGTTATTAGTGACATTTATTTCTTTTCTAGTTATGTTTTTAGAAGTTAAGTGATTTCCCTAATTATTTTTATTGCTGGCCAAATAGAGTTAATCTAAAATATATGATGTAGAGACAATGAAGTAGAAATAGAGTACAGGCTTGGAACTGAGGAAGTCGCCATTAGAAAAAAAAGATCTATGACTGCTCATGAAATCCCAGGAGTAGAAAAGGACATGCTTCGTAATTCTCAGGGATTTATCAACATGTAGGTTTGGAAAGCATAGGAATGGGTAATTATCATGATAAATACACCACCTCAGTTGATAAGTGAGAGCTGAATATACACGTGATTGAGTCTTGAACTTATTTGTTTAACCATCCTGCTTTGGTTAACATGTTTTTAAAAGTCTGAAATTCCACATATAGTTATGGTAAGTAGTGGTCAATGGATATATCTCAATATTTCACCTTTATCATCCTTTCAGTGGTAAGGGTGTAAGTTGCAGGGATCTTACTGTCATGGGGAATGTAGATAGACTGTTCTGAGCAGGCAGCTTCAGGTGGCATATTTTAATAATTACTGTCATTTTTGTCCTTTGTCAATGCAGGAATAAATTCTAAATGGTCAGTACCTTTCTGGTTTATAATATAGAAGTGCTCTGGAATTGGTATAGCAAGAATCTTCTCAACCATATATAGGTGTCCACCTTTATGTGTGTGTCAGAACTGAGTATCATGACCTAAGGTGGTACAAAAGTCAGAGCTACAATGCCACTCACTTACTTGAGCCCATAGTGTAGGACACTGGTTCCTAGACCTGGTGGTATAGAAGAGTCAATCAGGGAACATTGTGTAGATTACACATTTATGACTGAGACCCAGAAATCATATTTCAAAAGCATTTTCCCAGGTGATTATGATATTTGGGGAACTTATATAGAATAAAACAAATACTCGGTTGGTTCTTTGTGTATGTTTTTTAATTAGAGTTTAATGTTACCCTTGTGTCCAAAATTTCATTAATGTTTGCTGATTTTTATTTGCCTTTTAAAAATAAAAAGTTAATAATTCGTGAGTTTGTACTCTTGTTTCATGAGGAAGAATTCTTTAATTGGACATACCACATTAAAGGTATTACCTTGCTAGGTGCACTGGGATTTATAATAGTGGAATTCCATGATGAATTGACTATAACCTAACTGCTCTACAGTTTGTCTCTTTACCATTCTACTACATAGTCCCTAAGAATGTTATAATTAGAGAGGTGAGAAGAATAATTAGAATTCAGAAAAATTTTAAAGATGCCTGTTAGTTTTCTCTGTAGCTTTGGCCGTTTCTCTATTGACAACTTCCCGATGAAGGTAAAATATTTGAGTAGCATAGCCAGGATGCCTTTCAGTTTAGTTCCTTAGATCTGGACATTTTGAACATCTAGGGGAAAGATCATTAATATAAAACAAATTATATCTACTATTTTTAAGTGTATGTGTGCATATTCAGCCAATGGTGCTTTACTTGGCTATTGTATAAATGAATATACTGGCTTGGATAGTTCTGTGTGTGCATATTTATGCATGGTTAAAATGCCATTGTTTATTTTTAGTTGTCTGGTTAAGAGTTTTTAATTCTTCCAACTTAGTTTTTTAAAAGAATAGTCACTGCCATGTTTGTATTCTGAACCATTTGGTCTGGTGGTAGTATATAGAGAAAAGGTCACATAACTCAAGAGTCAACTTTAAATGTCACATAAACACATACAATAAATAAAAGCAGATCATTTACTTGGTTAAATACGTATTAACCATGACCAACACATTGAAACAATAAAGGGGAAGAAAAGGTATGTTTTTTGTTTTCCTGCTTTACTGCTCTTAATAGACTATCTGTGGTGATCTACTTGGATTTTCCATGTAGTAGTCTCATTCTGGGCAGTATTTGAAGCACCTAGCCTTTGGCAAAGAAAAGTATCTCTCGTCTGTGAATCTCAGTAAATTTCTCCATTCCATTTTCACTTCAACTGCGAGGATTTCATATGTGACACTTACTACTCAAGAGATCAATGTCCAGAGGAAGTGGCAAACCAAAGCAGAATGAAGTTGCTCAGGTTTTATAAAAAAAGATCCCACTAACATTTACCAAGAACTCTACAGGCATGGTCTGTGATGTTAATCCATCTTTTTTTTTTTCCCAACTTAGAGTGTATGTCAGAATTTAACATTTACTGCTTTAAAAAGGGGAGGGGAGTGTTTTCTATCCCTGAAGATTCAAGAGTGTTGCCCAGGGATTTTTTTTTTTTTTAATGAACATTCATCCATTTTGCTTATGTCTTCCTGGATACTACAAACTTTGCATCATAGTAACTGACAACAGCCTGTCCCACAGTGTTACAGCATTAGTGCTTAACCAGTTCCTCATTCATCGTGTAATTCGGACAGTGAGACTGTAATTTTCCGTTAGCTCCATAGAGCAAATGCCTGTCCTCATCTCCTGAATCAAGCACATCTTTTTTGGCCTTTTTGTGTTAGGAGTCTTTCATGTTGTTTGATACCAGTCTTAGACTGGTTGATAACTTTTAAGTATTTTATTTTTAAGTATTTTATTTTTTAGGTACTAATTTTTACTTTTAATTTTTTTAGCCTAGGCATATTTAATTTGTCCCAAGAAATATTGTTGAATCAAAAACTGTTATTAAAACATTGTCTTCTATGCTGTTAAAATATACATATCAAAAAACAATTTAAAAATTCTTTGCGGGAAAGAAAGGGCTTTTTTTTTTTTTTAAATCAGGGGATGACATAAATATATCCAGGCAAATGTTTTTTTCTATCTTTCCACTCTTTTATTTTAAAAGTTTATATGAATATTTAGACAACCAAAAGAATCTCCCAAGTAGATCACAGAACTGTATACTTTTTTGGAATATCCTCAGAAGGCTCTCTAAATTATCAGCTGGTAAAACAAAAACCTTTTGTTACTTTTCAGTAACAGGAGGAAAGAGAAACTCTTTGTTTCCCCTTATGGCTTATGATTTGTGATCTCTTTATCTATCTACTAAGAAGCCTTCTAGGGCTTCAAAGCTTATTTGTTTATTTACCATGATGAAAGTCCATTGGCCTCCTGATGCCTGTTTTATTCCACATTCTCCTCTTTTCCCTTCACGATCCTCAAATACTTACGTTAGGCTTAGCTTGGTTTGAAGAGATGCTGTCTATACCCGTGGATTTCTTCATCTTCTTTGGCCTCTTAGCAGTTTTATCAGCTTTGATGTGGAATGCACAGTAATCAAGTCAGTTTTCTCAGTAGCTCACAAAGTGTGGTTCCAGGACTGGCAACAGGAACATCCTCTGGGAATTTATCAGAAATGAAATTCTCAAGGTCTACCCTAGACCTATTATTAAATCAGAAACTCTGGGGATGAGGCCCAGCAATCTTAATCACTTCCAGGTGTTGAATAGCTTTGGGCACTAGTGATTTGACGTCTTTAGGGTCCATGTAACTCTATATAGATTGATCTGCCCATAATTTCTTATTATTACTAGTATTAAAAAATTTTTTTTATATTGAGGAATACTCAGTGAATTTATATCATTGAAGTTGCCATCATAGTTCTGAGGTACCTTAGCTGGAGTTGTACTCGATACTTCATTGCACGGTCAAAGTACCCTCAAAGAAATTGTTTAATGGGAACATATGTATATGTATAACTGATTCACTTTGTTATAAAGCAGAAACTACCACACCATTGTAAAGCAATTATACTCCAATAAAGATGTTAAAAAAAAAAAAAAGAAATTGTTTCGAACAAGAGCTTAATTCTGTGCTTCATTCCCCCCAGCCCCCAACTCTAATTGTTTCTAATCTTGGTTCTTTTCTCCAATGTAATATAATAATTTATAAAGTGTACTCTGTATCACCATGCTTGGCATTTGACAGTATGGCATATCAGGTAAAACATTTCATTTAATCCCCACAGTAATCCTGTGAATTAAACAATGCTTTTATCTCAAACTTTACAGAGGAGAAAACTGGGGCTTAGGAAGGTTAATTTGCGAAGGTCACACCACAGAACCAAGAATTCAAGTCTATGCTCAGTTGATGACAGAACTCTTAAGGACAGTTGATATTACCATCAATCTCAGTTTTCAAGTTCTGCTTCTCCTTGACTTTGTCTGAATTTGCATTTATCTTAAATTTGATATATAAATGGCCTTTTTTTGGACTTCTCCTTGCTTACAGTTCTGATTTCAATAGTATCCTCAAATATTTCTTTATTTCATCACGTGTGACTTACTTTCTAAGAAAAATCAAAAATTTCTAGAAAGATTCTAGTGCCTTCATCTTCACTTCTTCTGCCTTTGCTTTTCTGGTTTAACTTCAGAAATGAAAACCTTGAACTCTCTTTTTTCATATGTTCAGTATTACTATACATTAGATTTAAAATCTGTGTTGCCTATATTTTAGACAAGCTAAAACTGGCATTCAGTAACTGCAAGTTTGAAATGAGTAGGGAGAGTATTCCAAATCACAGCAAAATTAAAATAATGAAATTGAGGATGGCTGGAGTACTTGTAAATATTAGTAAAATAAATAAAAGTGTAGATTTTGACTAGTAAATTTAATATTCATTTCAGATATTCCTTTTAATCCTCCAAGTCTTAATTGAAAGCAGTGTAAATAAGAATGAAATATGGTAGCCTAATTCCAGAAAGGAAAATATATTACTAATCTTTTTTTAATGTGTTACTAGCAAACTGTCAACCCATTATAAAAAGATAGAAATAATTGATAATCTTTTTCTAAAGATAATTGACTTTACCTTCTCTTACATCATCAGACTTACAGCTTTATAAGGTATATCATTTGATTTAAAAATTATTTGTTAAAAAAAATGTGTACTTTATCTCTTGTTAATCTTGGGACTTCTCTATTAAAAGAAATTAATTTCTTAACCAAATTAACTATATTTTAACCAATTTGAATTTCCATTGATGTGACACTACCATGATAATATTATACTGCATGTATTTTACTTGAAGTATAAGTCATTCTGTATTTATTTTATATAAATAATATTTATATAAATATATATTAGTATATATATAATTTTTCTTTCATGCTTGGCAGGTTTTATTTGAAGGTCATGGCATGTAATTATTCAAAACTTTTAAATTTAGCTAAGCAGTTGATTTAAACTAACCTGTCTCCTTTTTAGCGGCTAGTTTACCTGTGGACATTCTCCACTGCCTAACATTCATTCACTTATCAAATATTTTCTTGAAAACCAACTATATGCCATTTTTGCACAACTTGATTTGAATACAATGGTAACATGATTTCTGAGTCTTTCTTTCAAGGAGCTGTGGTCCAGTGGAGCAAACATAAGTAAGCACAGAGTTAGTTACATCACTGTATGCTAACTAAGTTCTGTGAAAGAGGAAGATAGCACTTGAGGGACACATAACCCTCAGATTTTGCCCAAAGTAGGAGTGTACAGGGGTGTCACAGAAAGTATTCCAAAGGAAATAATATCTCAACTAAGGCCTGAGTTTGGAGTGAGTCAGGGTATAGAGAATTGTGGATTCTTCCAGGCATATTAAGAGAAGGAGCTGTGAGCTAAACTGGGAAACTAGTCATTTGGAACCTTCCTTTTAAATGATGTTACGGAATTTGGAATTTAGAATTTTCGGGGTTGAGGATGTAATTGAAGGGTTTTTACATGAAAATGGAAGTAAGAGTTGGAGACAATAAAGAAGCTGGCATGGATTTCTAGTCAAGAAATAATGGTGATGTAAACTAGGATGGAGGCAGCTATTGATAGGAGTGGATTGGGTTCAATTTTTTTAGGCTATAGAATAGACCAATTGTCACTTGAAACTCTGAAACTGAAAATTAGGTTTATTCACTTTAGAAAACATAAGTTGAGAGGAGGATCCGCTGGAAACCAATAATATAAAAGTATAGGTGCTAAAGAAATACTGTGAGGGTAAACCATTCTTTGGGATTATCCATTTCACTGCTTGTCTTAAGAGTATAAATAAAATAGTAGTTTCTACCAAAATTTCTACAACTAAATAATTGTAGTCACCTATTGTATTTGATAACAACATGACTTAGTCATGCATAGATGTTCAGCTACTTTTACACTTTATGTCTAGTCCTGCTATTTAGAATAGTAAGTAAAATCATGGTATCAAAAGCACAGTAGGAAGTGTCCCACGATCCATGGGTAAATTTGAGGAGAAATTCAATCAAACTTAATAATCTATTTGCAGATAAAGAAGATTTAGTTATACCACTTATATTCACATTTTTGTCATTAAGCACTTCAAAAAAAAACTATAAAATTAGAGTTTAATTTTTTTTTAACTTTTTAAAAAATATTTATTTAATTTTATTTATTTATTTATTTATTTATGGCTGTGCTGGGTCTTCGTTTCTGTGCGAGGGCTTTCTCTCTAGTTGCGGCAAGTGGGGGCCACTCTTCATCGCGGTGCGCGGGCCTCTCATGATCGCGGCCTCTCCCGCTGCGGAGCACAGGCTCCAGACGCGCAGGCTCAGCAATTGTGGCTCACGGGCCTAGTTTCTCTGCGGCATGTGGGATCTTCCTAGACCAGGGCCCGAACCCGCGTGCCCTGCATTGGCAGGCAGATTCTCAACCACTGCGCCACCAGGGAAGCCCTTTTTTAAACTTTTTATTTTGAAATTATTATAGACTCACAGAAGTTGCAAATATAGTTCATAGTGTCCCATAAACCCTTCACCCACATTCTCTTAAGGGTGACATCTTATAAAATGATACTGCATGTCAAAACCAGAAAACTGACATTGGTATAACACTGTTAACAAGACTACAGACCTTATTCAGTTCTCAACAGTTTTTACTTGCACTCATTTTTGTGTGTCTGTATAATTCTCTGTGATTTTATCTCATGTATAGATTTGTTTAAACACCACTGCAATAAAGATACCGAACTGTTCCATCATTACAAAGAAAATTCTTCATGTAACTCCTTTTTGTAGTCATACTCACCCCTAAGTTCTGTCTCCTCACAATCATGAATCTGTTCTTCATCTTCATCATAGTTTTGTCATTCCAAGAATATTTTTTAAATGGAATTGTACAATATGTAATTTTTTTGAGATCGGCCTTTTTTTTTTTTTTTTTTTGTTCACTAAGCATGATGCCCTTGAGAGCCATCCAAGTTATTTCATTCAAGTATCAGTAGTTAATCTCTTTTTTTTTTTTCTCAGTTATAGTCCCCCTGTAGGTATGGATGTTTCAGTTTCTTTAACTCCATTGGCTCTTTGAAGGACATCTGTATTGTTTTCAGTTTTTTGGCTATTACAAATAAAATTGTTGTGAAGATTCACATTTACAGGTTTTCATTTGAGGATAAATTTTCATTTCTTTGGTATAAATACCGAGTACAATTGCCGTGTTACATGGTAAGTGTTTGTTTATAAGAAACTGCCAAAGCATAGGAGAGCTTAAAACGGGTTCAAGATGGTGGAGTAGAAGGACGTGCACTCACTCCCTTTTGCGAGAACACCAGAATCACAACTAACTGCTGAACAATCGACAGGAAGACACTGGAACTCATCAAAAAAGATACCCTACATCCAAAGACAAAGAAGAAACAGCAATGAGATGGTAGGAGGGGCACAATCACAATAAAATCAAATCCCATAACC
Organism: Eubalaena glacialis; assembly: GCF_028564815.1. Taxonomy (NCBI): domain Eukaryota; kingdom Metazoa; phylum Chordata; class Mammalia; order Artiodactyla; family Balaenidae; genus Eubalaena; species Eubalaena glacialis. Next base: position 157,721,494 of record NC_083716.1, on the reverse strand, counting down.
ACTGGGTGGGTGACTCACAAACTGGAGAACAGTTTTACCAGAGAAGTCCACCCACTGGACTGAAGGTTCTGCCTGCCACGTCAGGCTTCCCAACCTGGGGGTCTGGCAATGGGAGGAGGAATTCCCAGAGAATCAGACTTTGAAGGCTAGCGGGATTTGATTGCAGGACTTTGACAGAACTGGGGGAAATAGAGACTCCACTCGTGGAGGGCACACACAAAGTAGTGTGCACATCAGGATCCAGGGGGAAGGAGCAGTGACCCCATAGGAGACTGAACCAGACCTACCTACTAGTGTTGGAGGGTCTCCTGAAGAGGCAGGGGGTGGCTGTGGCTCACCATAGGGACAAGGACACTGGCAGCAGAAGTTCTGGGAAGTACTCCTTGGCATGTGCCCTCCTGGAGTCTACCATTAGCCCCACCAAAGAGCCAGGTAGGCTCCAGTGCTGGGTCACCTCAGGCCAAACAACCAACAGGGAGGGAACTCAGCCCCACCCATCAGCAAACAAGTGGATTAAAGTTTTACTGAGCTCTGCCCACCAGAGCAACAGCCAGCTCTACCCACCACCAGTCCCTCCCATCAGGAAGCTTGCACAAGCCTCTTAGATAGCCACATCCATCAGAGGGCAGACAGCAGAAGCAAGAAGAACTACAGTCCTGCAGCTTGTGGAACAAAAACCACATTCACAGAAAGATAGACAAAATGAAAAGGCAGAGGACTATGTACCAGATGAAGGAACAAGATAAAACCCCAGAAAAACAACTAAATGAAGTGGAGGTAGGCAACCTTCCAGAAAAAGAGTTCCTAATAATGATAGTGAAGATGATCCAGGGCCTCTGAAAAAGAATGGAGACAAAGATCAAAAAGTTGCAAGAAATGTTTAACAAAGACCTAGAAGAATTAAAGAACAAACACCTAGAAGAATTAAAGAACAAACAGACATGAACAATACAATAACTGAAGTGAAAAATACAATAGAAGGAATCAATACTAGAATAACTGAGGCAGAAGAACGGATAAGTGACCTGGAAGACAAAAAGGTGGAATTCACTGCCGTGGAACAGAATAAAAAAAAAGAATGAAAAGAAATGAAGACAGCCTAAGAGACCTCTGGAACAACATTAAATGCACCAACATTGGCATTATAGGGGTCCCAGAAGAGAGAGAGAAAGGACCTGAGAAAATATTTGAGGAGATTACAGGCGAAAACTTCCCTAACATGGGAAAGGAAATAGTCAATCAAGTCCAGGAAGCACAGAGAGTCCCATATAGGATAAACCCAAGGAGAAACACGCCAAGACACATAGTAATCAAATAGACAAGAGTTAAATACAAAAAAAATTATTAAAAGCAACAAGGGAAAAACAACAAATAACATACAAGGGAACTCCCATAAGGTTAACAGCTGATTTCTTAGCAGAAACTCTACAAGCCAGAAGAGGGTGGCACAGTATATTTAAAGTGATGAAAAGGAGGAACCTACAACCAAGATTACTCTAGCTGGCAAGGATCTCATTCAGATTCAACAGAGAAATCAAAAGCTTTACAGACAAGCAAAAGCTAAGAGAATTCAGCTCCAACAAACCAGCTCTACAGCAAATGCTAAAGGAACATTTCTAAGTGGGAAACAAGAGAAGAAAAGGACCTACAAAAACAAACCCAAAACAATTAAGAAAATGGTAATAGGAACATACATATCGATAATTACCTTAAATGTGAATGGATTAAATGCTCCAACCAAAAGACACAGGCTTGCTGAATGAATACGAAAACAAACCCATCTATATGCTGTCTACAAGAGACCCACTTCAGACCTAGGGACACATACAGACTGAAAGTGAGGGGATGGAAAAAGATACTCCATGCAAATGGAAATCAAAAGAAAGCTGGGGTAGCAATACTCATATCAGATAAAATAAACTTTAAAACAAAGATTGTAACAAGAGACAAGGGAGGACACTACATAATGATCAAGGGATCAATCCAAGAAGAAGATATAACAATTATAAATATCTATGAACCCAACATAGGAGCGCCTCAATACATAAGGCAACTGCTAACAGCTATAAAAGAGGAAATCGACAGTAACACAGTAATAGTGAGGGATTTTAGCACCTCACTTACACCAGTGGACAGATCATCCAGACAGAAAATTAATAAGGAAACACAAGATTTAAATGACACAATAGATCAGATAGATTTAATTGATATTTGTAGGACATTCCATCCAAAAACAGCAGATTACACTTTCTTCTCAATTGCACACAGAACATTCTCCAGGATAGACCACATCTTGGGTCACAAATGAAGCCTCAGTAAATTTAAGAAAATTGAAATCATAGCAAGCATCTTTTCTGACAACAATGCTATGAGATTAGAAATCAATTTCAGGGAAAAAAATTGCAAAAAACACAAACACAGGAGGCTAATCAATATGTTACTAAATAACCAAGAGATCACTGAAGAAATCAAAGAGTAAGTCAAAAAATACCTAGAGGCAAATGACAACGAAAACACAACGATCCAAAACCTGTGGGATGCAGCAAAAGCAGTTCTAAAAGGGCAGTTTATAGCAATACAATCCTACCTCAAGTAACAAGAAACATCTCAAACAATCTAACCCTACACCTTAAGGATACTAGAGAAAGAAGAACAAACCAAACCCAAAGTGAGTAGAAGGAAAGAAGTCATAAAGATCAGAGCAGAAAGAAAGTAGAAACAGAGAAAACAATAGCAAAGATCAATAAAACTAAAAGCTGGTTCTTTGAGAAAATAAACAAAATTGATAAACTGTTAGCCAGACTCATCAAGAATCAATAAAATTAGAAATGAAAATCGAGAAGTAACAACTGACACTGCAGAGATACAAAGGATCATGAGAGATTACTACAAGCAACTATATGCCCATAAAATGGACAACCTGGAAGAAACGGACAAATTCTTAGAAAAGCACCACGTTTCAAGACTGAACCAGGAAGAAATAGAAAATATGAACAGACCAATCACAAGTAATGAAATTGAAACTATGATTAAAAATCTTGCAGCAAACAAAAGTCCAGGACCAGATGGTTTCACAGGTGAATTGTATTGAACATTTAGAGAAGAGCTAATACCCATCCTTCTCAAACTCTTCCAAAAAATGGCGGAGGAAGGAACACCCCCAAACTCATTCTGTGAGGCCACCATCACCCTGATACCAAAATCAAAGATACTACAAAAAACAAAAATTACAGACCAATATTACTGGTGTATATAGATGCAAAAATCCTCAACAAAATACTAGCAGACAAAATGCAACAACACATTAAAAGGATCATACACCATGGTCAAGGGGGATTTATCCCAGGGATTCAAGGATTCTTCAATATACACAAATCAGTGTGATACACCATATTAACAAATTGAAGAATAGAAACCATATGATCATCTCAATTGATGCAGTCAAAGCTTTTGACAAAATTCAACACCCATTTATGATTAAAAACTCTCCAGAACGTGGACACAGAGGGAACCAACCTCAATATAATAAAGGCCATATAAGACAAACCCACAGCAAGCATCATTCTCAATGGTGAAAAACAAAGCATTTCCTCTAAGCTCAGGAGCAAAACAAGGATGTCCACTCTTGCCACTAGTATTCAGCATAGTTTTGGAAGTCCTAGCCATGGTAATCAGAGAAGAAAAAAATAAAAGGAATCCAAATTGGAAAAGAAGTAAAACTGTCACTGTTTGCAGATGACATGATACTATACATAGATAATCCTAAAGATGCTGCCAGAAAACTACTAGAGCTAATCAATGAATTTGGTAAAGTTGCAGGATACAAAATTAATGCACAGAAATCTTTTACATTCCTATACACTAACAATGAAAGATCAAAAAGAGAAATTAAGGGAACAATTCCATTCACCATTGTAACAAAAAGAATAAAATACCTAGGAATAAACCTACCTAAGGAGGTAAAAGACCTGTACTCAGAAAACTATAAGACACTGATTAAAGAAATCAAAGATGACACAAACAGATTGAGAGATATACCATGTTCTTGGATTGGAAGAATCAATATTGTGAAAATGACTGTAGTACCCAAAGCAATCTACAGATTCAGTGCAGTCCCTATCAAATTACCAATGGCATTTTTTACAGAACTAGAGCAAAAAATCTTAAAATTTGTATGGAAACATAAAAGACTCCAAATAGCCAAAGCAATCTTGAGGGATAAAAACGGAGCTGGCGGAGTCAGACTCCCTGACTTCAGACTATACTACAAAGCTACAGTAATTAAGATAATATGGTACTGGCACAAAAACAGAAATATCGATCAGTGGAACAGGATAGAAAGCCCAGAGATAAACCCACACACCTTTGGTCAACTAATATACGACAAAGGAGGCAAGGATATACAATGGAGAAAAGACAATCTCTTCAGTAAGTGGTGCTGGGAAAACTAGACAGCTACATGTATAAGAATGAAATTAGAACACTCCCTGACACCATACACAAAAATAAACTCAAAATGGATTAAAGACCTAAATGTAAGACTGGACACTATAAAATCTTCGAGGAATACATAGGAAGAACACTGTTTGACATAAATCACAGCAAGATCTTTTTTGATCCACCTCCTAGAGTAACGGAAATAAAAACAAAAATAAACAAATGTGATCTAATGAAACTTAAAAGCTTTTGCACAACAAAGGAAACTATAAAGAAGATGAAAGTACAACCCTCAGAATGGGAGAAAATATTTCCAAACAAATCAATGGACAAAGGATTAATCTCCAAATTAGATAAACAGCTTATGCAGCTCAATATTAAAAAACAAACTACCCAATCAAAAAATGGGCAGAAGACCTAAATAGACATTTCTCCGAAGAAGACATACAGATGGCCAAGAGGCTCATGAAAAGCTGCTCAACATCACTAATTATTAGAGAAATGCAAATCAAAACTACAGTGAGGTATCACTTGAAACCGGTTAGAATGGGCATTATCAGAAAATCTATAAATAACAAATGCTGCAGAGGGTGTGGGGAAAAGGGAACCCTCTTGTACTGTTGGTGGGAATGTAAATTGATGCAGCCACTATGGAGAACAGTATGGAGGTTCCTTAAAAAACTAAAAATAGAACTACCATATGACCCAGCAATCCCACTACTGGGCATATACCCAGAGAAAACCATAATTCAAAAATACACATGCACCCCAGTGTTCATTGCAGCACTATTTACAGTAGCCGGGTCATGGAAGCAACCTAAATGCCCATAGACAGACAAATGGCTAAGGAAATTGTGGTACATATATGCAATGGAATATTACTCAGCCATAAAAAGGAACGAAATTGTGTCATTTGTAGAGATGTGGATGGACCTAGATACTGTCATACAGAGTGAAGTAAGTCAAAGAGAAAAACAAGTATCGTACATTAACGCATATATGTGGAATCTAGAAAAATGGTACAGATGAACTGGTTTGCAACGCAGAGGTGGAGACACGGATGTAGAGAATAAACGTATGGATACCAAGGGGCGAAAGCGGGGTGTGGGGTGGTTGTGGGATGAATTGGGAGATTGGGATTGACATGTATACACTAATATGCATAAAACAGATAGCTAATAATAACCTGCTGTATAAAAAAATAAAATTAAGTTAAATTAAAAAAAACAACTGCCAAAAGGAAACTTTGCAGAATGACTATAAGATTTCACATTCTTACCAGTAGTTGTATGAGAGATGTGGATTCTCTGCATCCTCACCAGCATTTGCTGTTTTCACTTTTTAATTTTTTGCTGTTCAAATACGTGTGTACATATACCTCGTTGTGGTTATAATTTGCATTTTCCTAATGACTAATGTGTTTCATGTGTTTATTTGGTTGAAGTGTCTGTTTATGCCCTTTGCCCGTTTTTCTAGATTTCTGTATTGTTGAGCTTTGAAGCTTCTCTCTATATAAGTCCTTTGTCAGATATGTGGTTTGCATCTATCATTCCAAAACTTGTCGTTTCATCTATAAAGTTAGAATTGTCTTTTAAAATATTCTTTGTAATAGAGTGGAGATTTGACTATTATTTGGACGGGCTAGATGTATTAAAATCAATCTCGATTAAGACTCAATTTGCAGTAAAAATTTATGTGGATTAGGAACTGAAGTAGTGTGTATGTGTATGTTTCTTTCATGAATGATCACCAAATGAAGAATATGCATGTTTTTAGTGGCTTACCTGAATTATATTTGATACAAGGAGGCAGATTAGACACCTACCCTGTAACCTCAGGCATTTTACTTAACTCTTCTGAGCATGTTTTTTCAACCCATGAAATGGGGAGAAATATGTTTTAATTCCATTAATACTGTGAAATCGCTAATATAGCTCTAAAAAGATAAGGTATATTGTAAAAGCTCTCCTCCATTTTTTAAAAATTCACTTCTCCTTATTGTCTAGGGGACATTTGTTCCATTGTTTCCTGTGATTTCAGATTTTGGCTTGTAGACCTTCTTCACAGTCAAGAGTATCTTAAACCAGAATGAGGATATCATTTCATGTTGCTAAAATGGTTTTTTGCCCACACACAACTCTGATTTAAGGGGAAAATTTTAAATAGAATAAAATTAAAATAATTAATGTAAAGATTCTCAAGCAAGGTGCCTCGTACAGAGAAAAAGCTGCTAGAAGGGCTCTAAGGGCGGCTGAGAAAACCACTTTTCTCCTAAGAAAGAAGCTTCTTAAGGGACCAAGACATCAGTAGAGTATTCTGTTCTTGAGTTTCCAATTTGAGTGCCTGGAGCCGAAAGCCCTTTGGGGTTTAAGAAGGGAGGGACAGATTTGCTTGTTATCTATTTGTCAAAGCGTTGCTCAACTGCTGTCCTGTTAGAAACAGCATTCCAAGGGTTGGCATCTGTCAGTATATGAAATTAATAAATATGAATATAAAATATGTCACAGAGGTTGATCTTCCTTTAAGTTACTGAAATTTGTACTTTTTAAAAACAGTTGACTAGGGCTTCCCTGGTGGCGCAGTGGTTGAGAATCTGCCTGCCAATGCAGGGCACACGGGTTCGAGCCCTGGTCTGGGAGGATCCCACATGCCGCGGAGCAACTAGGCCCGTGAGCCACAACTACTGAGCCTGCGCGTCTGGAGCCTGTGCTCCGCAACAAGAGAGGCCGCGATAGTGAGAGGCCCGCGCACCGCGATGAAGAGTGGCCCCCGCTTGCCGCAACTAGAGAAAGTCCTCGCACAAGAAACGAAGACCCAACACAGCCAAAAATAAATAAATAAATAAATAAATAAATAATTAAAAAAAAAAAAAAAAACAGTTGACTAAATAGCAGTTAGTTATATATAACCAAGTATATACACTTATAACTATATATAATAGTTATATATAATCAAGTATACTTTGACTGGGTTTAATTAAATCCTGACTCTGTGACTTACACACTGTTTGGTTTTGGTCAAGCTACTTAACCTTTCTGTGTCTTCTAATCTGAAAACAGTATTAATGACCATATTTATACCATAGGGTTATTCTGAGGATTAAATGAGTTCATAAATGCAAAGCACTTGTAACAATTCCTGGCTAAGCTATTATTACCTGATTAGTAAAGTAATTATATAGGAAATTGTTGATGAGAAAATTAGATCTTTTAGCCAAAGGTGTTTATGTATGAGTATATTGCCCTCAAGTAGAATTTTACAGAACTTTTTTTTCGTTAGTATATGTATTTTTCATTCCAGCTATCATTGCCAACTTTATTTTGGACATTATGCTAAAATGCTTGGAACTTTTAAATATCCTCAATTTGGGGACACTGACAGTTAACCAAATTTTGTTTAGTATGATTTGATTATGAAAAAGAGAAGTACAGGCAGTTCTGTATGTTTACAGAAGAGACATTTTACCTAGTCTGTAATGACTGTTTATGACTGATGAGTGGAAGAAGAAAGCGAAAGCTTTCTGGAAGGGCTGATCCTGTGGGATGGGTGTGGGGAGAAACATTGTATATAAAGGAAGCACGTAGATTGTTTTTTGTTTTTGTTTTTGTTTTTGAAGGCAAGGAGGGGAAGCTGAATAGTAGATTGAAAAGAAAGGTAGGAGTAATTGTGTGTGAGAACCATCTAAATTGTGGAATGGAGTGTCAATTAAACCTGTACTTAGAGGAGCCGTTGAGATGGTTTTTTTCCTGTTTTTATTGAGAAACAATTTACATACATCACTGTATAATTTTAAGATGTTTAGCATGATGGTTTTATTTTCATATATTATGAAATGATTCCTACAATTAGGTTCAACTGAGAATTTTTAAAGTTTGAGAAATTTGAACATTTTTCATGTTTTAAAACTTGTTTATTTTGATTCTATAATAGTACATTCTTAAATAATCTCTATAAGTCAATAGTCTTTATATTCATGCGAAAAATTTTTTTCTTTTTTTTAAGGATTTCAGTTTGTTGAAATGAGCAGTCGTAAATCAAAGAGTAACAACTTAATACAAGCAGAATACCTTTCACAGGTTAGTATATATTTTCATTACTCTGAAGGTCTGTTACCATGCAAAGGTGATAAGAGAAGTAGTCATCTTCTTAACTTGAGTTCTCCCCTTAGCATGTATGAAGAACCACTCTTTTCATTCTCAAGGGGAGAGTATCTTTGCTACTTCCTAATTTCAACCTCTAAGTCTTTGGATAGATGGAATCCTAACTTTACTCATGTCTTCCTAAATGTGCTCTAGTTCAATTTAGTTTAATATTATCTTTAGAGTTTTGTACTTCTTTTGGTAAATTTATTCCTAAGTATTTTATTCCTTTTGGTGCCGTTGTAAATGGAATTGTTTTCTTAATTTTATGTTTTATTTATTGCAAGTGTATCTAAATGAAATTGATTTTTCTATATTAATCTTGTATTTTGTAACCTTCCTGAACTCGTTTATTCTAATATTTTTTTAGTTTATTCCTTAGGATTTTCTTTATATAAGATCATGTCATCTGCAAATAGAGATAGTTTTACTTCTTTCTTCCCAATCTAGATGCCTTTCATTTCTTTTTCTTGTCTGATTGCCCTGACTAGAACCTTCAGTATAACACTGAATAAACGAGCAAGAGCAGACAACCTTATTTTGTTTTCGATATTGGGGAAATGCGTTCAGTCTTTCACCATTGAGTATGATGTTAGCTGTAGGTTTTTTTGTGTGTTCTTTATCAGGTTGAGGAAGTCCCCTTATATTCCTAGTATGTTGAGTGTTTTTGTCATGAACATTTAATATTTTCTTAAGTGCATATATATCTTTTTGAGGAGTCTAGTAGGGAACATACATGATATTTCTACACTGGCATTTCTTTTTTTCTTTTTTAAAGATTTTTTTGATGTGGACCATTTTTAAAGTCTTTATTGAGTTTATTACAATATTGCTTCTGTTTTATGTTTTGGTTTTTTGGCCATGAGACATGTGGGATCTTAGCTCCCCAACCGGTGATCGAACCCACACCCCCTACATTGTAAGGCGAGGTCTTAACCACTGAACTGCCAGGGAAGTCCCTACACTGGCATTTCTATTTATCTGGCTTGACCAGAACTACATTTCTTTTAAACAAAAACTAAATGTTATTGGCATTCCTTTGTGAGACCTTACCTTCCTTTTTTTAGAAGGAAAATGTTTAATTCTGTTTTTTTAATTTAACTTTTACATATCTTTGTAAAGTGAACAAGTCTTCCATGTGTAGCTTAATTAATTTCTATACATGTATACACCTGTTTAACTTTCATCTCAGATCACTTTTGGATTTTTGAATCTCTGACTATTCACTACAACTTCACTTTATCTCTCACTTTATTTTATACATAGTTGTCTCTCTAATAGACTTTAATGAAGTTTAAAAAAAGAAAAGGACTGAGGGTTGTCTTTTGATTTCTAGTGATCTTATCTAGGGGGCGGAATACACACTATGATTCGTTGAATCTGTATATGCCCCTTTAATTTTTTTACAGATATCAGCTATTACCTATATAATACCTATATTGTGTTATAGATAACTGCCTTTTTTAATCTTCAAAACAGGCCTGCCAGAAAAGTGTTATTGTCTTTTTGGCACCAATCTTCCTATGATTTCCACTTCCTCTATAACTATAAGTATGGATTATTTTATCCCCAGTGAATAATTTGCTTTGCTCAGCCTCTGGTACATGTAAAGAGAACTCGGATTTATTTCTTTGGTACGTGAAGGATCAGTCCCATGCTGTCAGTCTGGGAGAAGCAAATAATCCTGGAGGCTTCTTGTTTTTGTTGATGGGGCTAAATCTGAAACAGCCTCCTAAGGTTTTTGTCACTGGAGGACCTTTGTATTAGCAGCAATGCAGAAAAGGAATGATTTTAATGATCCATCTTTTTAAAGATCGTGATAGATTGGTTTTTTTTGTTTTTGTTTTTTTTACAACTGAGCCTAAGCCCTTCGTTCTAAGGCAAACTCAAAATTTAGGTCTTCAGAAGAATTTTTTCTTAATTAATTCCAATGATTTCTTATTTTATGTCCTAGGTGAATATAATTTCTTCCATATAATTGAGCACATCCTTATATGCTGAGTTACTGCTTTTTTGCAGGTTGTTTCTTGAATGTGTCATTTCTTTCCAAATATATTCATTTCTTTCCAATATATTTGCAGTGTTTTTTTAGGCATAGATCATGTTCTTTTAGTAGTATTGTGCTCTGCATATAATAGGCCCTCCATAACTATATGGACTTTTAAATTTCTTTTATTTCCTCGGAATCCTGACTTCTGTGACAGATAGCTATTGATAAGGCTTGAGCTAAACCAGTTTAGATGTGTTGGTCTCTACAGACTGAGGTGTGGTTCATGAGCATTATTAAATTAGATTACATTACATTATTAGATTCTCTCCTGTCTTTGTTCGTTGGCTGATATGTTACGCAAAGTGAGGTATTCATTCATTCACATGGATTAAAACAGCCCTCAAATTGCTGATGTAGCTAAAAGAACTAATTCTTTCTCTTGTTGAAAGCTTCATAACTAAGTTCTCATCCTTTCTCTGGGACTTGAGATAGGTAAAAAGAATTGTTAATTTTACAACTTAGGAAAATGCCAGACGTCATGATGATAAGTTATTTAGGGAGGGTTGAATTGATTCGTTAATACCTAATTCTGACTGCTATAAATGTATATTCTTGTTCTTTTTTGATTGCATATGTAATATTTTCACTTATATTTATTCACTGTATTTTTATCAGGTACAAAGAATTTTACGTGAAAGATTTTGTCATCAGAGTCCACATAGTAACCTGTTTGGAGTACAAGTGCAATATAAGTAAGTTTAGCTATCTGCTTGTCTGTTATGAAACTACTTACAGATGCCCTTTAGGTTTTGCAAAAATTGTCATACACAGATTTTATTAATCAAGGCTAACAGACATTTTATAGAGGTAAAAATTTTGCTTTGTATATAAAAAAATGACTGGTGTGAAGCAAGAGCAGATATCAATATTTCCATAGTGAAAAAAACCTTTTAACTTTCAATCTTGTATCATTTCTATAATCTGGTATTATGGAGAGAATTCTGAGCTTGCACCTAATACTCAGCAGCCAGCTGTGGAGTGAAAGGTCCTAAGAGTTGCCACTGTTGTCCCTTGTCCCATACCATCATAAAGACCAAGGTACTTCAGTCTTACTTGGTTTCTTCTTGAGGTTTCCAGAGAATCAGTTTTTGTGTTCTTCTCTGTAGGACTATTTAGAGCATAAATCAAGTGCCCAGAATAAGAGAAAAAAGGAATGTCTGTTTTTTGTTCAAATTCAGCTTTTAAAAAGTATTACCTAGCAAATTATTTCAGCTTTCCTTTTTAAATTTTGGCCTATTTATATCATTTCAGACACTTAATTGAGCTGCTAAAAAGAACTGCTATTCATGGAGAAAGTAATTCTGTTCTCATTATTGGACCCCGAGGATCAGGAAAGACCATGGTAAAAGCTGTTGATTTCTGATGTTCCTTTGCTTTGTAGGCATGTGATGATTCTTAGGGACAACACTGGAAATGTTTTTCATTGTTTTCATCATTGTGTTACTAACATTTTGCTTTTTTTTTTTTTTAAATTTAAATCATAGAAGACATGCAAAGCCTGTATAATGTTAGAGTGGTATATTTGAGTTGAACAATCTTTTTTACCTTTTTCTCCCTCACAATAACAAATTTTCAAATAATGTTTGTTCCATCATGGTCTTTTATCCTTGAAGAATTTGTGATTGCCAATGGACAAAGCAAACTAGCAGCTATTGAGCCTGTACCTTGTGCCTTTTATTTATGTTCTGTCATTTATGCTTTACATTAACGCTGCAAGGTAGGTTTGGTATTGTCTCTATTTGTAGATTAGGTAACTATCATACCATGCATTCTTTTTTTTCCTTTTATTGTTTAACCCTAACTCAGGCAGTTTTTTTTATATGTACACTCACATCTTCTAGAATTCTCTTCTACTTTCCCTCTTTACTATATTTGCTTAGTCATCTTCAAAAGATACTGTTGCTTTTTTCCCTCAGTTTCTCTTTTCACATTCTTTATTCATTATATAAGACAAATTATGGCTGTTATATTGCAAGTATTACTATTTAATTATAAAATCCGTTTTCTGCTATGTTCCATGCAATAAATTTAGATTTCTCACTAATATGCTTTTTATATTATGTGTATAAGTAAAATTACATATTATTTTATATTAAGTAAAATTATGTTAAAATAGAAATAAAATTACATTTTTATTTTTTAAGCAGTATGTTTTCACTGTACATTATGTAAGATGAGGAAATTAGGACTTTAGGATTTTACTGTTATCACCCATTTCCAGTATTGTTTGAAGTACATCAATTGGGAATTTACATCTAGATAATTTCTTTTCTTTTTTAATCTTTTAAGAGTTTTTCATTTATTATAATCACATTTACGGTAGTATTTATTTTTGACTCTGTTTAATTTAGTTCAGTCCTTGTATATAACCACTGTTTCTTTATTCTTGGTTTTTTATTATGATTTTCCTTTTTGTGTTTGACTTCAGTGCTCTTTGGGGTAGTTTTTACAAGAGAACCATGTGACTAATATGCTTTGGAATTATTAGACTATTTAAAATTATTAACAATAATTCTATTAACAGTAGAAAAACTGAGCAAAGATATGCACAGAAAGATCATAGGAAATTAAATACAAAGCAATCTTAAACTTATAAACATGTTCAATTTCACTCATAATTTAGTAAATTAAATAAAAACTATAGTAATTTTCTCTATCAGGTTGACAAAAAAATCTGTAAGATTGATAACGTACTGATGTTTTTGCTGGTGGTACAAGTTAGAATTAGACAAAATCTAACCACACTACAAATGTGTATACCCTTTGACTCAGCAACATTTCTAGGAATTTACCGTTGTGAAATGATACGTGTACAGTTACTTATTTCAGCACTGTTTGTTAATAGTGAAAGATGAGAAACAATGTAAATGCCCATCAACGGAATACTGGTTAACAAATCATGGTACATCCATCCATATAATGGACTATGATACAGCAGTAAAAAAGAATAAGGAAATATTTGTAGACAGTCCATAAAGAAAAGGAAGAGAAAAAAAGCTCATATTTCTGTTGGTTCATCTGTGAACCAAAAATTCCCTGAAATGTGTATATATTTTTAAAAATTTTTATTGGAGTATAGTTGATTTACAATGTTTGTTAGTTTCAGGTATGTATCAAAGGTGAATCAATTTTACATATACACATATCCACTCTTTTTTTAGATTCTTTTCCCATATAGGCCATTACAAAGTATTGACTAGAGTTCCCTGTGCTATACAGTAGGTCCTTATTAGTTATCTATTTTATATATAGTAATATGTATATGTCAATCCCAGTCTCCCAATGTCTCCCTGCCCCCCTTATCCCCTGGTAACCATAAGTTTGTTTTCTACATCTGTGACTCGTTTGTAAATAAGTTCATTTGTACCCTTTTTTTAGATTCCACATATAAGTGCTACCATATGATATTTGTCTTTCTGTGTCTGACTTACTTCAGTCAGTATAACAATCTCTAGGTCCATCCATGCTGCTGCAAATGGCATTATTTTGTTCTCTTTTATGGCTGAGTAATATTCCATTGTATATATGTACCACATCTTCTTTTTCCATTCCTCTGTTGATGGACATTTAGGTTGCTTCCATGTCCTGGCTATTGTAAACAGTGCTGCAGTGAACATTGAGGTGCATGTATCTTTTCAAATTATGGTTTTCTTCAGGTATATGCCTAGGAGTGGGATTGCTGGGTCACAAGGTAATTCTATTTTTAATTTTTTAAGGAAACTCCATACTGTTCTCCATAGTGTCTGTACCAATTTACATTCCCACCAACAGTGTAGGAGAGTTCCCTTTTCTCCACACCCTCTCCAGCATTTATTGTTTGTAGATTTTTTGATGATGGCCATTCTGACCAGTGTGAGCTGATACCTCATTGTAGTTTTGATTTGCATTTCTCTAATAATTAGTGATGTTGAGCATCTTTTCGTGTGCATTTTTTTAAATTTATTTATTTTTGACTGCGTTGGGTCTTCGTTGCTGCCCGTGGGCTTTTCTCTAGTTGCGGCGAGCGGGGGCTGCCCCTCGCTGCCGTGCGCCGGCTTCTTATTGCAGTGGCTTCTCTTGTTGCGGAGCATGGGCTCTAGTCACCCGGGCTTCAGTAGTTGTGGCACGTGGGCTCAGCAGTTGTGGCTCGCGGGCTCTAGAGCGCAGGCTCAGTAGTTGTGGCACACGGGCTTAGCCACTTCGTGGCATGTGGGATCTTCCCGGACCAGGGCTCGAACCCATGTCCCCTGCATTGGCAGGCAGATTCCCAACCACTGCGCCACCAGGGAAGTCCCCATTTTTTTTTATATATAAATTTATTTTTATTTTTGGCTGCGTTGGGTCTTCGTTGCTGCGCAGGGGCTTTCTGTGGTTGTGGCGAGCGGGGGCTACTCTTCGTTGCGGTGCATGGGCTTCTCATTGAGGTGGCTTCTCTCATTGCGGAGCACGGACTCTAGGCACGCGGGCTTCAGTAGTTGTGGCTTGCGGGCTCTAGAGCACAGGCTCAGTAGTTGTGGCGCACAGGCTTAGTTGCTCCGCGGCATGTGGGATCTTCCTGGACCAGGGCTAGAACCTGTGTCCCCTGCGTTGGCAGAAGGATTCTTTACCACTGCACCACCAGGGAAGTCCTTTCATGTGCTTTTTGTCCATCCATGTGCCTCCCTAAGATATTAAACACTAATATAGTGAGTTATTTGTTGAGGGGGGGATATGGGAACAGAGGTAGGAATCTTTTCACTGCATATCTTTTTATACTTTTTGAGGGGTAAACTATATGACCATACAATCTATTTTAAAATCTAAAGAATGGAAAGTTGGTTGAAGGCAAGGGTAAAAACCCCAACAACCTGCTTAACAGAACAAATCACTAAAGTCATTCAGACCACAGAAATACAAAAGAGAAATGAAGTTTAGTAATATGGAGAAATGTAAAAAAATATTTTAAATACATCAAAAATTATTTTGCACGTTACTTACAACATGGCTGGGATTGAACTCTTGGGCCACAGTTTTTTCTCCTTTGGAATTACATAGATTTTATTCAATTTGTATTCTGTGGGAAAACTCCAAGGGTAGGCTTTTCTTTTTTCCTTTATAAACTGGATAGTTTAGATTATGCAGTCATAGCAACCCTAAATTTCAGTGTCTTGACACAAAAGAAGTGTATTGTTTACTTTTGCTCTATGCGTAGTGTGGATCAGCAAGGGGGCACTGTTCTCTGTAGTCACTCAAAGGAAGTGGTGGATGTTATGTCAGCATTCCTCCACAAACACCCCAGTGGAGGAAAGGGAGCATGATGAATCATGGACACTCCTAAAGTTCCTATCCAGAGGTGATACAGAACACATCTCACAGTTCACTGAACAGAGTGAGTCACATGGTTACACCTAATTTCAAGAGAGCAAGGAAGTACATTTTTCCTAGGTGCCTAGAAAGGGAGGTTAAGCAGAAGTATGGTGAACATCACTGATGACCACCACAGCTAACGTGTTTTGAGTTTGTTTGTGATTTTTCCTTGTCTGGATGCTTTTAGAATTTCTCATCTTAGCAGTGTGAACATTTCATAGGCTATTTCCAAGTGTGGGTCATAAAAACTGAAGCTCTGCAAACCCTCTTAATGTGAATTTAAGTCTTTCTTTAGTAAAGGATAGTTTTCCTTTCTTTCCAGTTTTCATTATTTTATTGTCTTTGGAAAACACATTATCCTATGTATTTTTGAAGAACGTTTTTACATAGTACTTTAATTCTTCAAGGAGCTCCATAGTGATACTCTTGTATCATCAGTACAGGAGAAAATGAGATCTAGGAAATCAGTACATTAGACCTGTTATTCTGTCGTACACTGTGCATCTTGAAACAAAATAACAATACAACAGAGAAGTTGAATCTCAGTGATTTATACATCAAAGTGTCAAGCCTAAAAATATAACTTGAACAGCTAATGACTGAATTTATTCTGAACTTTCATCTTGGAAGTTTGTCCCTAAAGGCATGGAGAAAGTTCAGAAAAAAGGAAACAGAGCTAGTAAACGCTTACAAAGATGTATAAGTAAATACAAATTAAAGCTATACTCCATTTCATTAGTAAATTGGCTAAAATAGATATATTTTTTACAGAAAAAGTAAGCAGATAATACAGAGTCCCCATATAATCTCCACATACATACATGCACACATGTGCACACAGTTTCCCCTATCATTAATATCTTGCCTTAGTGTGGTACATTTGTTAAGATTAATGAAAGTGATATTGAAACATCATTACTAACCAAAATCCATTGTCTACATTAAGGGTCAGTCTTTGAATTCTACAAGTCTGTGGGTACAACACACTGTTCTGGTGTTTTGACGTTATTTATCTAATGTGAGTTAACTGGAATATGGAAGAACCCATACCTGGTATTCCATTTTGGTACAATTTAATTTATTCCTACTGCACTCCAATATTGAGAGGTCAAAAAGATAAGGAGTATTGTTTAACTCGTGCCACTTTTGTGATTTGTTGTGTGTGGGAATATCCTGAGATATAAAATAAGTTATTCTTAGATAAGAATTTTATTATGTAATATAATTAGTATTATTATATATATCATAGCATTAGTACAGTCATGTGTTAGTAATATTATTAGTATAATCATGTAAATTTGAACTTAAAAAATAAGTATATTTAAAACACTATCCTTGGCCAAACTATCCAAAATACAAAAATTCAAAATCTACAGTTAAGCAATAAAGGTAACAGATATTGTGGTTTGTTGTATTTCAAACATTTATTTTAAAAATAGATATGGTTCCAAATGACAGATTGGACCCTGGAAAATACTCTTCTATATAGAGATAACTGTAGACAAAGAAACTTGCTAGATGGTTAAGTAGGATGTTTCTTCTAGTTGATATTTCTTCTAGTTGCATATTGTTGAATCTTGTGTTCCTTAAACTATTTGGGAATAGTAATAGTAGGTAAGCATAAAAATTTCTGGATGTTGGCAGTTCTAAGCAAACTGTGCTAGTATGTTTGTAAAATTAATTTTTAGCTACAAAGAATGTGGAAATGGGGTAGCCAAATTGGTTATGCTGGTTAGTGTAACATAACCAACTAAGTTTTTTTAGTACATAATATAGTTTAAAATATTTGAAAAGATGACATTGTTTCCTTGAAAAAAAACTGGCATTATGTGATTGGTAACCTAGCCAATTAACACAGTAAATTTTAGCAATATCCAGAGTGGAGCTAAAATTATTATTTGAAGACATACTTGCTAATATCATTTCAGACGGTCACACCTCATAAAAAAATTGTGAGCTAATTCAATCAAATCATAGTAACCTGGTGTTAAAGTAAATTCAGTGGAAAGAGGCTATAAACCTGTTACAACTCTCTCTATGCATATGTAAAATGAAGGTATTATTATTAACCCTGTTTCATTCTGCGAAGAATTTGAAATGGTTTTGAACAATTCATCAAACGTAAAATGATTTTAAACATAAAATCAGAGCCAGGGAAATATAAATATTATGTAAGTAAAATATCAAGAGGTGGGGGCAAGAACACAGCAGGTTACTAAGAGAATACAGCATAAGAGACCCACGTTTGTATCATTTGGGGACTAACTCTTGCGATAGGGTCTGACTTGATCCAAAGACAGAAAGTACCACCTCATCTTCTGACAGTTTTCTGTAAAGAATGTAACATCTCAGCTGGGCTTTTACTCATAGTATGACAGTTGACATTTTGAGATTGTCTTTTTTTAAGAGGACTTTTTTAAGAGGACTACCTGTGATCTGAGGTAGAATTCCATATGCTTTAGAAACTATACAGATATACCAGGAATAGCTAGTATGTTTGATATACTGTTGTGAAACCTAATAATTTAAAATGAGGGTATTTGTTTTCTTTCTATTGCACAAAGATATTACAGTGACAAATAGAGGTAGAATATTGCAAATACAAATAGTATTTTGTTTTTCAAAATAGCTTACCAGTTGTCTCAGTGACTTTGTTGAATAATCCTTTTTGTCCTCACTAAATTTTGATGCCATCTTTATTGTATACATAGCCTAATTTCCTGGACTATATATTTTGAGATAGTACCGTTCTATTTCTATTTTCATATTAAAAAGAATAATCTGCCATTACTCTTCCTTTTAAAAAGCTTTATGTTTTTTCTTAATTCTATTTATTTTCAAATTTAAAAAAATATGTAGTATTAATATGAAGAGATATATATGATAGTGCAATATGAGTGGTAAGATGTCACAAATCAAAAAATATAAAGAATGTAAGTATGTGGCATAGAAACCTGTAATTATAAAAATGTGAAGCTTTATAATTGAACAGTTTACGGTGGCATAACACTTTCTGGGTATTTTTAGTAGTAATTACTATTATATTTTAAGTATATTATTAGTATTAATAATTTTTTTTTAATTGTGAGCTCTAAGTTTAATAAGGGCTTTCTTTGCTTACCTAGCAGCTAACAAAGGCAACATCTCTGTTTTCAGCTTAACTTCTTGGTATTTCTTTTTTAATTTTCATTTTAAGGTAACCTACAAAGTAGTTCACAGTATTTCATAAAAATTGCTGTATTGGGGGCAGACATTTTGCAATCATTTAGCATTGTTCTTGTACTTATTTTCAATAGCTTTTAACTGATTTCAATGATAATTTTGTAGAGTAAATGGTGGAGACATATAATGAACTGACTGAGACATGAAGTTCTTAAGTGGCCATAGTTTTATGTGACTTCTACTATAGAGAAGTATTTCTTTTAAAACTTAAGGGTTATTTCTAAACATTTATTAGAAGTTTGGGTAGCTGATTGAGAGAGTGTGGCATCAGTCCAGGCTCTGGCATCTTAAGAGTCAGACTTTAGGAGTTCTAGTTAAACCTTCTATCTACAGAGAATCTGCAAATTTAATTGTTGATTTTAAATGACAATCTGTTTATATTCTGTTCCTATTACTCATATTTTAAAAGAGAATATGGGCTTATCTTTTACCTATTATTAAATATTTCATAAACTTTTTAATATTATTTAGTTAATAAACCATGCTTTGAAAGAACTAATGGAAGTAGAAGAAGTGAGTGAAAATGTATTACAAGTTCACTTAAATGGTAAGTATGTCCTCATTTTGCTATTGGAAGTGATGTAAGCCATGTGAGCTTTTTATATTATGAAACTTAATTTACTCGTGTGTTTTAAATCTGCATTAATAACTATATTTTAAAAACTAAATCCTTGTTTAACAACTTTTACTTTAGCACACTGTACACAGTATTTTTAGAAATTAAAAATATATTAATAAAGGAGACACATAAGGTCTCTTGTTTTTTATCTTGATTTTCTTATCTTTTTTTTAAAATAATACTAATCCCAAGGAAGATGGTTCTTTGAGTCTATTAAATGTTTTCACTGTTGAGTTTTTAAAAGGAAATAATGTACACTAACAGGCTTTGACTTTTTTCTTTCTAGTTAAATTTTAAAAAGCATTAGAAAACTTACTTGACTGGAAAATAATCTGCATTGTATCAAATACATATTTCATTTTTATTAAATACTTTAAAATGGGCTTTATTTCAGGACTGCTGCAGATCAATGATAAAATTGCCTTAAAGGAAATCACAAGGCAGTTAAATCTGGAAAATGTAGTTGGAGATAAAGTTTTTGTAAGTATCATTTTCATTATTTTATTAAATAGGCTTCAAATTAAAGTCTGTATAGCATAGATACGTTTATATTTTTGGAAGAGTAGGAAGAGTTCAGAGATTCTAAGTTGAAATATGCAAGATTCTTATCATAAGAATGTACAAAGTACTAGGATGCATTTATTCATCAAATCTTTATGTTTAGATTTTTTTGAAGTAGGTTATACTAGTTATAAAATACTTCAAAAAATCCAGGTTTGTGTAGATATTATCTGAGTTTGTTGCTTTATCTGTAAGATAAATATTATGATTCTCTACCTTTGGAGATAGATTATTATGTTTTTAAAAATACTACACTCTAGCAGTCTATTTCTAGTCTTATGAGACTTGGATAGCATGGGAGTGGTGGAAAATGTATTGAATTTGAAGCTACAACAAGTGGATTTGAGTCTTGCCCTGTAACTATTGACTACCTGGTAATCATGGCTAATAAATATCTTTGAATTACAGATTCCTCACCTGTTAAATTGGCATTATCTTATTATACTTACCTCACAGATTTATTCTAAAGAAGAAACGAAGTATTAAACATCATTTATTTATTTATTTTTTTAAATAGGATGGTAATATGCTGTGCAAATGTCAGTTACCTCTTGTTAAAATGTTCTCAGAAAGTTACCCACATCTCATTATTGTAGCTTGGAATCTCAGAACAGTA
This sequence comes from Eubalaena glacialis, assembly GCF_028564815.1. Lineage (NCBI taxonomy): Eukaryota > Metazoa > Chordata > Mammalia > Artiodactyla > Balaenidae > Eubalaena > Eubalaena glacialis. The sequence continues at coordinate 157,700,525 of NC_083716.1, read as the reverse complement.
AACATCAATAATTTAAACTGATTAGAAATGTTTTGGAACTTTTATTAAACTTTTTACCTACCACTTGATTTATAAGGCTCAAGGGAAACATGATTAACTTGCAGCTGCCTTAATTTTCATAATGAAATGACTCATCTGCTTAATGCAATTGAAGCAGGTTGTAGACGTTCCAAGTTCATTTTCTGGTCACTGGTGATCATTCAGTGGTGTCACTCTAATCTCTAAACTGTGTCTCTGTTCTGCAGTAACACTGCATAGTTGTGTAAGCCTCCTAACATTTAGTAATTTTATTCTTTAAAAATTACCTATAAAAATTTGAGCCAATCATGTGTTACCCTTCCATTATCTACAGGTCTTCTTTTTTTTTTTTTTTGCTGCATTGCGTCTTCATTGCTGCGTGCGGGCTTTCTCTAGTTGTGGTGAGCGGGGCTACTCTTCATTGTGGTGGGCACGCTTCTCATTGCAGTGGCTTCTCTTGTTGCGGAGCACGGGCTCTAGGTGAATGGGCTTCAGTATTTGTGGCACTTGGGCTCAGTAGTTGTGGCTCGCGGGCTCTAGAGCGCAGGCTCAGTAGTTGTGGCACACAGGCTTAGTTGCTCTGTGGCATGTGGGATCTTCCCGGACCAGGGATCGAGCCCGTGTCCCCTGCATTGGCAGGCGGATTCTTAACCACTCCACCACCAGGGAAGTCCCTATCTACAGGTCTTTGAAGTGCAAGTTCAAATGCTTCTTCTGTAAATCTGTTGTTCTACCTCCTGTCCAGAATGTAATGTAGAAGATGGCGGCCTACTTGGCAAAGGAGAGTTACTATTACGTAGACTCTGTTTGGCTTTTGGTTTCCAGTAGATTAGTGTTTCTGAGTTTTCTAAATAGAGCTATTTGCATTGGATTCATATGAAATAATACAAGGCACAGTTGGTTATCATCCTAGTCATCACTATTGTTATCATAATCCCCACATATACAGATTATTAGTTTAACTTCTACATTGTATAGATTAGGCACCTGAGGCTAAGAGAACATAATTAGTGTGCCTAAAGTCATAAAATGACAAAGGCTGGACATTAAGAAACGAAGTGATTTAACCCAGACCCTTTCTGTTTTGATGTACTTAGAGCAAACTTGTATATTCTTTTATATATATATATATATATATATATATATATATATATACACACACACATAAATGTGTATATATATATAAATATATACTTATATAAGTAAATTCTTATAATATGTGCATATGAATTTATCTAAGTATATACTTACACTTAATGTCAAGTATAATAGTCTTTCAAAAAATAGCAAAATGTAAGCAACCTTTGAGTAACTTTGACCACTGATTTTCCAACAGATTGTCTCTGAGCCTTTGTTTATGTTCTGGTAAATACATCTTGCCCTGCCTACCTTGGAAATAGTATTACTTGACAGTATGTAATCATCACAAAATATGTAGAAGCTCTTTAAAACCTGTTATGCTATTTTATATCAGTTCTCTCTACTGGGAAACAAACAAGTGGGTTTCTTTTTTCCTATATATCTCCTCAAATTTAAAGTTGGCTGTTTCTTTAAATTAAGAAATATGAATGAAGTAAAAATTAAGGACTTCAGTGAAAAAATATTTTAATGAGGCCTTTATCCACAGGCTGGAACATCTGGATAATGCATCTGCTACTCTATTAATTTCCAACCAGAATATTTAAGTTGTATCCAAAAATGTTTTGGCTGTGTTCCAAGTAAACATAGCCAAATTTGATATGATATATACAAATTCTATAATATTCTCTTGAATAGAGAAACACTCTTGTATTGTCTGATGTTTGAGGCAAGTTTCTTCTCCCTTTTCCTTTTGGATCTCATTTAAATTCATGGTAATTTTTTTAGTGGTACAAGTTTGAGACTTCCAAGAGACTGATGTGTTTCAAGATACAAAGTGAAATGGATTTCTTGTTCTCTGACTGTATTTAGAACATAACAACTCTTAAAAATTACCTTTAAATAAAGTTAACAGTTTTACAGATTTTATCCAGAAAATATAAAATTTTGAACATGGCATAATAATGCCATTTTCAGTGCTATGCCATCTCTACTTTTGTATTTAAGTTTTAGATTGTAAGCATAGAGATATTCAGCTCAGAATCTGGCCAATGACTTTGGCCAGATGCACAGTGTCTATACAATATATAAATCATATAGCCCTCTTTTATTCTTTATTTCACTAAACTTCTAGTCATGGTATCTTTTTTTGTTATTCAGGGAAGCTTTGCCGAAAACCTTTCATTTCTTCTGGAAGCTTTAAAAAAAGGTAAATATTAGTATGTTTAACAATATCAAAAGATATTTGTTTAGCTTTATTTTTCCCTTGATCATATGCTTTTACAAAAAATAATAAAGAAATATGAAAAAGAATAAAATAATGACCACTGAAATCCCTAATAATACTGATTATTCCAATTAACATTTGATTTCATATCTTTATTCACCTGTAGTATATCGTTGGTATAGATAGACAGAATTTTCAATAATAATAAAATCTTTTCTATTTTGTTGTGTGATATACATCTTTTCACTTACTCATGGTATGCTGTAAGCATCTTTCCATGTCAGTAAATATTGAGGTGCATCATCATTTTTATGGTTCTCATATATTTCATTTTAAAAATATAAATTAACTATAATTTAAAATTCTAATATAATGAATTATAATTTATTAATCACCAGCTATCAACTTTTATTTCTAATTTTGTATAATTAGGAAGAAATGCTTAAATGATCATCCAGATTTCCTGGGGTAAATTTCAGTGAGTACAGAATTCTAGATTAAAAGGTTCTACATTTAAAAGAATAAATATTAATTACCAAACTACCCTAGAAGGTCCATTTTCTAAACATATTTAAAAGTACTTTTTTCCTTCAGGACCTCAAAAACAATTATTTTCATGTTTGCCTATTTAATAGAAAAAATTTTTATTTTAGTTTAATTTGCATAATTTGGGTACTGATTATGTTCATATCAGATTTTAATTAACCACTGATATTTCCTGGTTTGTGTATTTCCTGTTGGTTCTTTGCCTTATTTTGGTGGTTAATCTCATACTTATTATGTGAATTCTTGCACTTGTTTCTTTCTTAAGTTCGGTTTGGACTTTTCTGCTGAATATAAGTTTAAAATTTTTTACATAGTCAAAATTTTTATCTCCTTCATACTTTGACATTCACTTATATTTTCATCCAGTACATATAATTCATAATTTGGCTGGAATTTATTTTGGTAAGGTGTAAGGATCTAATCTTGAATATACCACTTTTTCCATTGTTACGTAATGCAATATTTTATCAAAAACTAAAGTACTATATTATGTAGGTCTAGACTTCTGAATGGTCCCTGTGGTTTAAATATCATTTAGGTTAATGCATATGTTTTATTATCTATTGGATAATATTATCAGATATTATCTAACAGATAATATCAATAATTATTATTAATAAATCTGTTCATTGTAAGTTTTTTTTTCACTTTTTATGCAAATGTAAAGCCTTAGACCTTAAGGTAATAGTGATTGTTCTGCTAAAGTAGTTTCCATTGTTGTGAGGAGAAAGACAAATCCACAGAGTCATGTTGAACTTTTCCCTATTGTTGAAGTGTTAAAATTGTCATTAGTAGGAGTTAAAGTAGCTTTGGTTAAACTTCATAGTACAACGGTTATTTATAAAAATTATTTCTATGGGAAGATTTACTTTGCATTTCTACTAACTAAAAATAAGTCTCTTTTGAAGTAATAGTTTTATGTCCCTCTGTATTTAATCCCAAAGTGTTTTGGTCTCTGTAAGTGTTAAAAGATCCTTGTCAATTTTATTTATTTATTTTTTTAATCAGTCATCAATTTTATACACATCAGTGTATACATGTCAATCCCAGTCGCCCAATTCAGCACACCACCATCCCCACCCCACTGCGGTTTTCCCCCCTTGGTGTCCATACGTTTGTTCTCTACATCTGTGTCTCAACTTCTGCCCTGCAAACCGGTTCATCTGTACCATTTTTCTAGGTTCCACATACATGCGTTAATATACGATATTTGTTTTTCTCTTTCTGACTTACTTTACTCTGTGTGACAGTCTCTAGATCCATCCACGTCTCAACAAATGACTCAATTTCGTTCCTTTTTATGGCTGAGTAATATTCCATTGTATATATGTACCACATCTTCTTTATCCATTCATCTGTCGATGGGCATTTAGGTTGCTTCCAAGACCTGGCTATTGGAAATAGTGCTGCAATGAACATTGGGGTGCATGTGTCTTTTTGAATTACGCTTTTCTCTGGGTATATGCCAAGTAGTGGGATTGCTGGATCATATGGTAATTCTATTTTTAGTTTTTTAAGGAACCTCCATATTGTTCTCCATAGTGGCTGTATCAATTTACATTCCCACCAACAGTGCAAGAGGGTTCCCTTTTCTCCACACCCTCTCCAGCATTTGTTGTTTGTAGATTTTCTGATGATGCCCATTCTAAGTGGTGTGAGGTGATACCTCATTGTAGTTTTGATTTGCATTTCTCTAATAATTAGTGATGTTGAGCAGCTTTTCATCTGCCTCTTGGCCATCTGTATGTCTTCTTTGGAGAAACGTCTGTTTAGGTCTTCTGCCCATTTTTGGATTGGGTTGTTTATTTCTTTAATATTGAGCTGCATGAGCTGTTTATATATTTTGGAGATTAATCCTTTGTCCGTTGATTCATTTGCAAATATTTTCTCCCATTCTGAGGGCTGTCTTTTCGTCTTGTTTATGGTTTCCTTTGCTGTGCAAAAGCTTTGAAGTTTCATTAGGTCCCATTTGTTTATTTTTGTTTTTATTTCCATTACTCTAGGAGGTGGATCAAAAAAGATCTTGCTGTGATTTATGTCAAACAGTGTTCTTCCTATGGTTTCCTCTAAGAGTTTTATAGTGTCCGGTCTTACATTTAGGTCTCGAATCCATTTTGAGTTTATTTCTGTGTATGGTGTTAGGGAGTGTTCTAATTTCATTCTTTTACATGTAGCTGTCCAGTTTTCCCAGCACCACTTATTGAAGAGACTGTCTTTTCTCCATTGTATATCTTTGCCTCCTTTGTCATAGATTAGTTGACCATAGATGCATGGGTTTATCTCTGGGCTTTCTATCTTGTTCCATTGATCTATATTTCTGTTTTTGTGCCAGTACCATATTGTCTTGATTACTGTAGCTTTGTAGTATAGTCTGAAGTCAGGTAGTCTGATTCCTCCAGCTCCGTTTTTTGCCCTCAAGACTGCTTTGGCTATTCGGGGTTTTTTGTGCCTCCATACAAATTTTAAGATGATTTGTTCTCGTTCCGTAAAAAATGCCATTGGTAATTTGATAGGGATTGCATTGAATCTGTAGATTGCTTTGGGTAGTATAGTCATTTTCACAATATTGATTCTTCCAATCCAAGAACATGGTATATCTCTCCATCTGTTGGTATCATCTTTAATTTCTTTCATCAGTGTCTTATAGTTTTCTGCATACAGGTCTTTGGTCTCCCTAGGTAGGTTTATTCCTAGGTATTTTATTCTTTTTGTTGCAATGGTAAATGGGAGTGTTTCCTTAATTTCTCTTTCAGATTTTTCATCATTAGTGTATAGGAATGCAAGAGATTTCTGTGCATTAATTTGGTATCCTGCAACTTTACCAAATTCATTGATTAGCTCTAGAAGTTTGCTGGTGGCATTTTTAGGATTCTCTATGTATAGTATTATGTCATCTGCAAATAGTGACAGTTTTACTTCTTCTTTTCCAATTTGTATTCCTTTTATTTCTTTTTCTTCTCTGATTGCCGTGGGTAGGACTTCCAAAACTATGTTGAATAATAGTGGTGAGAGTGGACATCCTTGTCTCGTTCCTGATCTTAGAGGAAATGCTTTCAGTTTTTCACCATTGAGAATGATGTTTGCTGTGGGTTTGTCATATATGGCCTTTATTATGTTGAGGTAGGTTCCCTCTATGCCCACTTTCTGGAGAGTTTTCATCATAAATGGGTGTTGAATTTTTTCAAAAGCTTTTTCTGCATCTATTGAGATGATCATATGGTTTTTATTCTATAATTTGTTAATATGGTGTATCACATTGATTGATTTGCGTATATTGAAGAATCCTTGCATCCCTGGGGTAAATCCCACTTGATTGTGGTGTATGATCCTTTTAATGTGTTGTTGGATTCTGTTTGCTAGTATTTTGTTGAGGATTTTTGCATCTATATTCCATCAGCGATATTCGTCTGTAATTTTCTTTTTTTGTAGTATCTTTGGCTTTGGTATCAGGGTGATGGTGGCCTCATAGAATGAGTTTGGGAGTGTTCCTTCCTCTGCAATTTTTGGAAGAGTTTGAGA